>NW_020653853.1:15620616-15620907 GCF_003589595.1 Hyposmocoma kahamanoa | reverse complement strand
TACAATAGTGTTTTTTTACTGACAAATCAAAATGCTACTAATTACAGAAGGCATTTTTCGTAGCACGGGTCGCACTTTGTACATGGACGTGTTAAGGCTACATATTTTTCTTGAAAGCTGCTATACAATAGTATTTTTTATCGACAAATCAAAATGCTACAAATTACAGAAGGCATTTTCTGTAGCACCGATAGCACTCATGGGTGTCTTAAGGCTGCATGTTTATAGTGAACGCTACTATACGATAGGATTTTTTATCGACAAATCAAAATGCTACAAATTACATAAGGC
>NW_020653853.1:15606814-15620606 GCF_003589595.1 Hyposmocoma kahamanoa | reverse complement strand
CCCTTTGTACAAGAGTGTGATAAGGCTGCATATTTATAGTAAAAGCTACTATATACAATAGTGTTTTTTTACTGACAAATCAAAATGCTACTAATTACAGAAGGCATTTTTCGTAGAACCGATAGTACTTTGTAACATGGGTGTGTTAAGGCTGCATATTTATAATGAACGCTACTATACAATAGTATTTTTTATCGACAAATCAAAATGCTACAAATTACAGAAGGCATTTTTCGTAGCACCGATAGCCCTTTGGACATGGGTGTGTGAAGGCTGCATATTTATAGCGTCCCGGCGAAACATTAATCGCCTGCTTTGACCCGGATTATGCAGATTTAGAACTTCGTTTCGCACTCAAGGCCGAAAGCTTTAGGCTATGGCTATTAGACGTTAAGTATGTACTACTTAGTGCGACGGAAAAGCCGGTTTCCTAAGAGTGTATATTTATGACTGTTTGTTAGCGACGGTGCGTTCAGTTCAATTTCACGAAACGATCATTAGATATTGTAACTTCGACATGACCCATCTAAAAGATACCAGATTAAACTTTTGGGAAAATAAATACAGGTACACTTTTGGTTCTGCTTTTCATTAACTGTTAACTGCCACTCTATAAGACATTTCTACGAGGTAATGTATAAACCTACTTTTTGTACAGTAATTCTTTAAGTGTGGCTCACCTTAGCTACACTATTAATAAATTACTACGTTAGATAATCACCGAAATCTCTTTTCAGTAGTATAAGAAAAAAATGTCATTTAGTAGAAAATTGTTCAAAAAGGTCAGAGCGAAAAATCTTAGACAAAAGAATGTTAACTAAAATGCATTTAAAGAGTACAATGTGTCCTCATTCTAATCGCATAGTAGAGTCGCGTCGTCGTCAGTCGCAAGCGGAAAAGCATTTCTCAAAGCAAAAGTCGCGACAGTACAGACACGACATTCGCCACGCCGCACATGTCAACTGATCAGTAACACTTAAATGCGTACTATATAACGAATGATAAATGTACAACAAAAACTCGTAAGTTTAATTACTAGTGTTAGGCACTTAACAGCAATAAAGAAGGTTGGTAAAAAGTTTAGTAAATAAAAGCAATAATATGGCACTTAAAAAGTCAATAACAGACTTCAAAAAAAGGAGGGGTTACAATTCGACTTTATTTTTTGTATTGATTGATTTTGACGATTCTTTTTTTTTTTTGGAAAAAGGGTACCTCATTAGTGGTCCCATTTGAATTTGAAGAAAAATTCCACCTCTATTGGATGAATCCGGTTTCGCGCACTTTCTGGCAACCGCTTTCAATAAAACTTAGCAAATAGATGTAATTCCACGAACTTATGAGGTAGGTATTTTTAGTACTCTGTACTGAGATTATTGAAGTCACTTTTTTGAGTTACCAGTATATTGATATAGGGGGTGCACGGAAAGGCCTCCCCGCACGACGTACCATTCCTTTTCTGTACGTCTGGGCTACAATCGGCGAAAACCTTACGTCGATTGGCGAATCCTTTCACTTCGATGACAATCATTATAGTGTATACCATCGATACAATAAGGAAAAGAACCAGTACATTTTCTCTTTAATTTCATATTTTTCGAGCAAATATTTACTATGTTTTAGTTATTCTGTCACTGTTATAACAAGAATGCAATATGTATAATGACAAAAGTACCATGTATAATATACCTGTGTACAGATATTCTATCTCACGAAGGCGGGTGAGCAATAGTTGTAGTAGTGACGTGTACAGATAAGCGCCTTTGTGTGCGTAAGTTCACGTAGCGATAGCATAACAATCGTAAATATTTTTTAATTATTAATTTTCGTTTGAAACTTATATTATAATTTGTTAAGCTTGTCAATTGTTATTACTTAGTATATAGGTATAATAAAATATTATAGGTAGATTGCATACAAATATCATTTATTCAAAGTCTGAAGACGATTCTGTCATGCTGTCGTCATCACTATCATCTTGCAAATTTATTACAAATTCAAAATCTAAATCAAAATATTTTAAATATTCTTTTTCTATTTTTTCAACACGGCTACAAGTATTACGCCACGTTTCGCTGCTGACATTATCAATACTTTCATTTATTAATATGTCTGTACTTGTTATATTTTGCTCGATGTTTCTCGAAGCAATGTAATTTTTTATAATTCCCCATACGTTTTCGATAGCGTTTAATTCTGGATGGTAGAGGGGAAGGCGTAAGACATCAAATCCTTTGCTTTTGATGAACTCGTCAATTTTAAATGTTACAAACTCTTTCTTATGTTTTTTTATTATGTCGTACAATTCCACTTTTCTCAGACTTTCATCAAACCCTATGCCTTTATTTGTGAGCCATTGTTGCATCTCATCTTTTCTTGATGCTGATGTCGGTATTTTTTCAGCACGCGTGTTGTGATACGACGCATTGTCTAAAACTATGACAGAACGGGCAGGCAAATTGGGCAACAGTTTCTCGTTGAGCCATTTGACGTAGTTTTCGTAACTCATATTTGAGTGATAATCTCCCACTGTCGAATTGGCCTTGTACATCAATTTCGCATTTTTTATAAATCCATCTTTTGTGCCCGCGTGCACTAAAATAAAACGGGTACCTGTGCTGATTTTTTTTAAAAATGGTGTGGATTCTTTTTTTTTCGCCCAGTACGCACATGCGTCGTTAGGACGTAACTTTCGTCAGTGTAGACAATTGGTCGCTCTTGAGAGCGATATTCTGCCATCTTTTTTAAATATTTTAATCGCCACATTTGTATATCATGACGCTCTACCAAAACTTTTCTATTGTTTTCAATTTTACGCCACTTGTACCCCAATTTCTGTAACAATTTGCGAAGTGTTTCTAGGCAACCGTCAAAACTAATTTTTTCAGATAAAACTGATTTTATTTTAACAAGTGTTGGAATTTCTTTATGTGCAATGTGGAAATTGTTTATTGTGCTCCGAATTACATCTGCTGTAAGATTATCTATTTCCATTTTATTATCTCTCTTCCTTCTCTTTTTCATGGGAGATGTAAAATTCGAGGAAGTGGATGGCAACTCTTTCTCTTCTTTTAATATACGCTGCACCGTTCGTAGGCTAACGCCTGTGGCATCAGCAGTGCGTTGTGATATGTTGCGTAAGTGAGATAAATCACAATTTGGTTCTTGATTCGCTATAGTAAATTCATATTCTTCTTTCAAGAAATGATAAACGCTGGCTATCATGCTTCGACCCTAAAACAAAAGAATATAGAAATTGTTAACAGATGTAGAATTAGAAAAACAAATTGTTAACAAATATCGGCAATGTAAAAAAAGATTGTTTCTGCGAAAATAGAACAGGCGGGTAACAAAAGAGAGGTTATAAAATATTGTCGGCAAAGTAAACAGGAAAAGAAAACAAAGCTTTTGAAAGTTTGCTCCACACGTGGTCTAGGTTACTGTACAATACTAGACATTGAGATTCTATATTTATTTATAAACTAACAAATTATTAATTTTAACGGGCAAGTAAACCTAATCTAACCATACTATTAATTATTTTGATTATTCCAAAAAAAGGCTTACATTATTTTAAATTCATATAACGCAACAAAAAATAACGATATATTACTATAAAATAAAAATAATGCCTTATTATTATTATAGAAGAGAAAATTACAATACCTCACTACGGACGACTTTTCTTTGTTTTGTTTCCATGCTGACGGTACTCATTTGGACAATCTGACGCGAACACAATTAGCACAAGTGATCTGGACGAGCTCGAGATCGCAACTGAGCGCTCCTGAGCTTACGCACACTAAAACAATGTGCATGTACACGCGTAACAACACCTTTGGCTCACCCGCCTTCGTGAGATAGAATATCTGTAAGAGGTACTTATGTAAGTGTATTAGAACCACGAGCCCATTAATTGTGTATGTAAACGATACTTTTTTAGCTGAACCTCGACCCAACTCGGAAATTGTAGATATCAAAAAGATGACATAATAATTCTGCCCACTCATAACTAACCCATTTGCATTTCGGTAACTTTCGGGATATTACCACCTAAACTTTTATTATTACCTAAAATAAAGTCCATTAAGCGCAGGCCACACCGCGAAAGAAGCTAGCTAATTTAACTCAGCTCATGTAGTTGCATGCAAAGCTAAGCTAAAAAAAATACGTAGCAAGTAGTGACTACGATACGTGCGGGGGTGAAGGGCGGCAGAAGGGCGACATATTTTACATAGCTACCGGGATCGTTGGGTTAGTTGGGTTAGCTCGGTTAGCTTCCCAAGAAGCACACCCATATCTAAATATATACTATAACTATATTATACCATATAGTGCTTTGAGAAACTATCTGTAAGTAGTGTTAAGAGTGATTCTTATCTTTTTTCTCAAGTAACACTTCTAGAAAGCTACAAGACCATTTATAGAATGAACTTTAAATAGAACTTTAAATGTTAAATATAGGTCGAAACTCATTGATTATTTCTAATATTAACATAGTGTCACCAAATGCACAACAAATGATCAATTTACTTAATTTTGTAAGGCAAAGAAAAACGATTTGTTTTTCAAAGACTGACTACAGATTAATGTTGAATCTAATTAAAATAAATAAACGATTTAAGGTCATCTAATTTTATAATTAGTTTTACATTTTACATTCTGTTTACATTCACAGCAAACGTAATAGATTATTACATTTTGAGTTTCTTAATTCTTTATTCTATTTTTAAGCGATGTATTTCTAATAAATAATGAATCGAGATGTGAGGAATTTGTGGGGAATATGATCTTTGCTCTCCTCAAATTTGGGGATTTTAACCGAGATTTTTGGGGATTTTGAACAAGTGGCATTGACAACGCTGATTGTATCGAATGATGTAACTTAATTTCCAAGGTTCACCAACTCCACCAGATCTTTTAATATTCTTTACTTTATCCATTTTGCATGAACTTTACTGGATGTGTATAGAACAATTTTACTAAAATTAATCAGTTATTCTACAGATGAACTTAAAATAAGGACTATAAGAGTAAATCTTAAGAGAGATTACGTTTAATTAAGTTGTTTGGTATTAAGAAGGTTTTAACATTTTGACTTGAGTGAAATAAGTCTATAAGAACAATTTCATTTTTCTAAAACCATTTATAGAGAATTATTACCTAAATCTATACCATATTAAGACTGTTTATAGATATAACAGTTTTAAGGCGTATAAAGTGTGCTCCTTGTGTTAGTTGCGCATCGAACGTACTTGTGCAAAGCAACGAAGGGTCGCTCGAGGTGGGTCGGGCGGCTTCGGCCGATGCCAGCGAACACGTTTAGTTTACGTAACGAGCGCCAAGGGTTTACGTGATTTAAATTATTTTTGAATACGTTGAGTGAGTTCTACGAAAATCATTGTATGCATGTATAATAGTGCACAACTGTTCTATATACGGTTGTACAACGAAATACAACATTTAAAATTTAAAATTTCATAGATTTCTCCGTGATGCGAGGTAAATTTTTCCTGTATTTTTGTAACATGTAGGTATAGGTGACGAAATATTATTTGCACCAATTCGTCTTATCTCTTTATTGTTCAAGCACAATAGGACAAAAGAGTGAGTGATCTCGGTTAACGCACGTGCCATCTGTATAGTGCAATTCAGAAAAAGCATTAGCGCGCCCATGGCTTGTACGATGGACTAAGATCACTAAATTCGTGTACGCTTCAAATAAAATAAGTGATAATGCTTTTATTACACTATTGCAATATAAAGGATCAGACATTCCAACCGATAACATTCACCGGTGCAAATAATATTTCTTGAACTATGCCTACCTGTATAATATCTATGCACGAAACTAAATTCTAATTCCTATACCATAGAAATCAAAAGAAGCCGAACTGGGTTATTTCAACATACATCGTAAGTCGTGAAGAACAAAATATACGTTGTACAGATATTATTTAGGTATTTATTTTTTTAAATTATAGGTTGGTTATCATTTATTATTAATTATGCTTTGAGAGTCTTTGGTTGATTCCGTATAACAGTGAGTGTTGAATCAATCACTTTCACACAACACACAAAAATATACAGTAAAATAGAGGATATTCAATCAACTGAACTAAATAGAACACATATATACTACACGATATACTTTTTGTAAATGGCTTAATTTAGTTTGTAAAAATATTAATTCTGAAATAAAGCCAGTGTTCCTTCCGTTTGATCCAAGCAAAATGAACCGTATTAATACGGAAAAAAATCCAGTTGAGGTAGTATAAACTCTCAAGCAATAGTAGTGCACGCACGAACGCATGTGCGGCTTCGTGATGACATTTAAAAACTGGCAAATCATATGGCCCTAAACCTGCTCTGCCACTAAGTTTCAATGTATGTGGAGTGTTAAAAATTCAAGTAAAAGAGTACCTCTTTAAACTTCAATTTTTAACACTCCACAATTTTTTTTAACACCCCGCGCGGCCTCTTCAACTCTTATCGCGATGTTTGGTTATTTAGTAATAAATTATGATTGTATACAATTTGTGTGTTAATCTTGTTTTTCCAGACTATCAGATCATATTTTATATGTTTATTTATTGGATATTTTTCTTTCCAGGTGCCAGTTATGGACAGAAGTTTGTCAAAAACCTGATTTAAAAGATAAAAACATTAAACAATTAAATAACATGAATGTATGTGGTTTACACTTCGCAGGAAGAATGTATTCCAGTTTTAAACTTACCATCTGCTTCAATATATACATTATATACAATTTTCTTTCATTGCGTGACAACCCTTGCACATCTGCATAAGTACCTACACGAGCGGTGGTATCGCACGAATTTCAAAGGTGTTGCGCTACTGTAGGGAAGATATTGTAATACTGT
The DNA here is from genome assembly GCF_003589595.1 of Hyposmocoma kahamanoa. Taxonomy (NCBI): domain Eukaryota; kingdom Metazoa; phylum Arthropoda; class Insecta; order Lepidoptera; family Cosmopterigidae; genus Hyposmocoma; species Hyposmocoma kahamanoa. The sequence continues at coordinate 15,613,722 of NW_020653853.1, read as the reverse complement.
GGTGTGAACTGAAGTACGAAAAGATGCCCTGGCTACGTGAGCTAGCTTAGCTTCGGTCGCAGTGTGGTTATTACGCTGATTTTGCTTAACAATACAACTGAAACTAAATAAGATATTAAAAAAGCGATTAGAGGGGGCTCTAGATCTCGTTTTGCTGATCCCGGATATTTTAATAACTCTTCTAACTTCGCTAAAATGTCGTTTACGTTAGTTATGTTAACGAGGGCAGCATTATTCCATGAACGGCGCGAAGGAACGATAAAACTACAATGGACGTATATAAACAAAAAGGATCCAATGGACATCAAACACAAAAGTGTTTCTCATTATTGTTTTATTTTCAAAACTTATAATGTCATGTAACTTCAGAGATATTTATTTATGTTTACATGTTAGATTTTTTTGCTGATCTAAGAGATTAGACTAGACTAGACAACCGTTTGGTACATATAACTTATTTTTTGGTAATTTTGTGGATTGGATCCTTTTTGCTTAACTATGTCTAATTGGCGACTTTAGGTGTCGCATAACAAGGGACTCTTGGGGTGGTAAAGTTGAGATATTTAGCTAATTAGTTTTATATGCAATAGACGGTGCACTGGAGGATAGTTTTCAGCAAAATTTATAACGCAAACGTAGTTTCCCAAAGTTATCCACCCCCCAGTGGGCGCTGAAGAATCTTAGGAAGGCGGTAGGGGGGTTCGGAAGCAATTGGGGGGCGTTAATGCCGTCCAGCAGGGCTAGCCCGACAAGGAGCGACTTGCGAGGGAGAGACATAAAGCGCGAGATACTGCTATTCTTGCATTGTGATCTTGCGCTATATGTCATACATATTTAAATTATTTTTTGTGGTGGTGGGCATTGAAATTTTTTTATCTTGCCTAAGTGGGCGGTGAGCCAAAAAGTTTGGGAACCTATGCGCTAACGTAACAATTTATTACTTAATTAACAATATAACATGGTTATAATTATTAATACAAAGATCAAACACTCAGAAAAAATTCATTCGATCCGGCCGGATTCGAACCGACGTCCTCCAGCATACCGTGCCAGAAAGCTATACCAACTAGGCCACGGAACGAAACAGCAAACAACACGAATTTTTTTATGTGCTTGCGTCGTATCTTTGTATTTGGTTTTTCAACGACTTTTTAGCCGTAGCGCCATTCTATGAAAAATCTATGATATTTCGTTACCCAGTTAGGTACCTTTACAGCTACCAATCCTGGCTAGAGATGTCGACATCTCTATTCATTGTATTAAAATGTGAAATTACTCCACTAGTTTGTTATAATTCTTAATACAAAGATCGAACACTCAGAAAAAATTCCTTCGATCTTTCGGTTAGGTTAGGTAAGGTTCGAATTAGCCCGGATCGAAGGAATTTTTTCTGAGTGTTCGATTTTTGTATAAGAATGTATGAAACTAGTGGAGTAATTTCACATAAAAAAAATTGAATATCAATTCAATAAAAATTTTAATATAACATGGTGTCATAGATTTGTCCTATGGAACGTAATTCCCCGTTTACGTGTTTACACTTCGTTTCTAAAACTCTTGCTTTCGTAATATTTATAATTTATGTACGCTGCGCTCTAGTTACCGTAATAGATAACTGGTAGAACTCATACGTACATAGATACCATCACGCTTGTCACCCAGTAAGACAGTAATCTATATAATGTTTATACATCTGCAATCTTGTTCATGATGTCATTCTTTCATTGAAATTAAGAGGATTTTAAAGAATGTCCATTATGCTATTAAAAAAAACACAGATAATGCTCAATTTACATTGCCTCGGAATTTAAATGAAGCTATTTTTTGTAACCACGGCATAATGGACTTTATGCCAATTGTGTAACGTACAATTGTCATATTATGTCGGAACAAAGTAGATATTAATAAATAAATATTAGATATTACATACGTTGCTCTGAGCCCAAAGTAAGTAACTAAAGCACTTGTGTTATGGAAATCGCTAACAATGACGGTACTATAAACATTCAGACCCAAGAGAAAGAAAAGTTAGTTTACATTGCCCCGGCCCGGGAACGAACCTGGGACCTCCACCACATGGTGACACTATGAAAACCGGTGTCAAGCCACATGACCACAGAGGTCGTCTGTGGTCGAATGAATGATTTCGTGTACAAAGATATCGTTTACCCAGTGTAATAATAATACTAATAATAATAATAACGCACACACTCAACATAGCCCCGCACTAGGGAAACCCTGTGTCGCGGGTGCCATGGACACACATATAGACAACCACAAATTACACCCAAACTCACGAGAGAAATAAATGTAGGCCATACAAACATTTCTTCCGGCCCGGGAATCGAACCTGGGACCTCTGCGTGGCAGTCCGGCATGGTAACCGTTCGGCCACGGAGGCAGTTTATTATAGGCAGTGTATTGTTGAAAGTCTCAGGAAAATATTAGGGCCAGGACAACGGGAGAACGGTAGCTGGAGAGTCCACACTAACGCTGAAATAGAAGAGCTCGTCGCCCAGCCAGACATCATTAGCGAAACCAAAGCGCACAGACTTCGCAGACTCGGCCATTTAGAAGGGATGGGAGAGGATCGGAACTTGAAGAGAGCCTATCTGGGTCGACCTATTGGACGAAGACTGGCTGGTCGTCCCAGGTATCGCTGAAACGACGCCGCGGAGGCGGACCTGCGCGAATTACAAGCCATCAATTGGCGAGAGATTGCACAGGACCGAAGAAAGTGGCATCATCTCGATTAGGAGGACACATTTTGGATCGCTGAACCAGCTGAGTAAGTAAATAAGTCTACTGTTGAGCATGACGCTCTTTTATAGACTTTCTACATAGTCCACCACAATCACAGGTACAATGCAAGTTGGAGACTTGTCGCAACTTTCAGTAGAAGTAGAGCTCTTTGTGAAAGAGTGCGTACAGGAAAGTTTCAGTTCTGAAGGGTAAGTGTGGCAGCGCAACTGCTAAGGACAGGCGTGTCGCAAACCACCAGGCGCGCGACTTGTTCGTCCCATCACTTGATAGTAGAAAATAAAAATATATTCCCTGAACGTTATAACTCGACTCTTTTCAAGGCGAGAGTGAATAGGCACTATTTGGGTGTGCATGCTCCATTGTCAACCTCATCGTCAGTTTCCATCAGGTGAAATGGAGGTCAAATGCGCACCAGAAGACACGCCTATTCATAACAGTTGCAGTGCCACTCAGAGCTTTAAATCGCAAAGATCTTAGGGGCACTGCCGTTGCGCCCGTCACCCAGAGACATAAGTTGACAAGTCTCAAGTGCCTGTATTTTCACCAAAAACTATTAAGAATATATCTGCAGGCAAGGAATTCCAGTCCATAGCTTCCATAAAAGTGGAAGAGTAACGCTTCGTGCGAATCTTTGGAATATTCACAAGATAGGGGTGGAACCAGCCTACGTCTAGTAGTATGATGGATAGTGTGTAACCGCAATAAAGTTATCAATAAAGAAGGCTAACATCATATTTTATTCCACGTACCTAGAGCGTCTACATCGTAAGTCTTTACTTTATAAATTGTTCCCCAGGGCTTCCCTATCGATTCAGGTGACTAGTGCGACGAAGTATAATAATAAAGTTGTGACATCGTCGAAATTGAATTTTGCCTCGAATGTCGAACACGGAAGCTGTTGTATAAAATATTACAGTATAGCTACAAACCAATTTACTTCCAAGTTAGGCACGAAAGCGTGATTACTCTCACATACAGGGTTATTTGTAAAATACTAACAATAAAAAATTTATCTCGACACTAGTAGGCCAAATGTCAAAATAAGAATAAAGAAGGCAATAACGCTATTAGTAATCATTAAGATTAAGATTCGCGTCGTAACGTTCACAATTCAGTCACCTCTTTCACAATCTGTCGATAAAATTATCGACTACAACCACATAACTATTTCAAATTTTGAAATGAAAACTGGCAACCCTACAAATGTCATTTTATTCAGTCTGCAAAAGGACAGACTTTACCTGATGATGTATCGGCGTACGACTCTTTAAAAAAATACCAATTTGTAACCCTTCCCGGCCTATTAATACAGCTACCTATGTTCATACTAACTTAGAAAAATTTCAGCGTATTTGGCAACACACACCATAACGACTTTAAAAAGATTCCGTCCAAATTAACCAAGTCAGAACAGTCCGTCTAGGTAATAGAAGCACCAGTACACAATATGATACCGAAAGATATAAAAGATGCAGCTTCACCGTTCAGCTTTAAAATTAAGTTAAAGAAGTGGTGTAATACCTATAATTGTACAATGTAGTTTTTTATTTGAATAAATTTTGAATGGCGAACACCAACTTGAAATTTAATGTAGCGTAATTGATGTAATGTTCGTTTCACAAATGTTAAATGACTTGTAACGTATAACATTGTTACCAATAAATAATTTCATTTCATTTCATGCATATATTGTTAACATCATAAATAACTTCTGTTCCATGTATTTTTTTTTAAGACAATAAATTTATCAATAAGGAAGTTTTTCTTGTACTGACACTTTTTAGATCTGTTTTTGGTAGGTAGTTAAAGTGTGCAAGTGTCCTCCTCGACTACCTCCAGACGCACATGCGTTTTGAATCGGACCGGTATTTACGTCAGTTCTTTCTTTTGTTACCGCACTGATGAATTGTTAAGTCATGGAACAAAAATTGTTGTTTATGATGTTAATGATATAGTCCAGCACGGTTGTATGTATTTTACAAATAACCCTGTATAAGTAGATATAACATGCCCAATAGATAAAAAGACACTTAACAATAATGAAACAATTTACTTACACGTAGCTTTGAACATAACTATATAAAAACAAAAAAATAAAAAATATATAGCGCAATAAATTGTTTCATTATCAAGTGCACACGCACCGAACAAGCAAACAAGTAAACAAACAAAAGTAGAACATACATTAGACGTGACAATGATGGCGGCAGGCCCTAGTCCCATCACCAGATATAGCAGTAGCTCCAGCATCTTGTACCGCTCATGGAAGATTTGCTGGTACGTAATACCCAGAACTGCGAGGAGCCATATAGCCCACCGTAGTTCGCGAAGCATCCAGCAGGACAGGGTCCCCACAGTTAGCCAGGGAAAGTATGAGCTCGCGATGAATATGTAGATCATAGCGCGGTCGCAGCGGTGGAGGAAGTGCTTCATTTTACTGCAACAAAAGTAATTTCTTAGCTTTGTTATCTATAACTTACTTGTGCGAATGTACTGAGGGCTGGCAGTTACACATAAGAGCGATGCCACATGACGCGTCGGCGTTGCGATGACGTTGAGTTGTGACGCTGCGTTGTATTACATATAAATCAGAACGACATGCTACACTGTGCGTTGAAACGATGAGAAATTGAGAAATCGTAGCGTTGCGACGACGCATAGCCCGGCGACTTCGCTCTTAGGTGATCTGGGATAACGATCTCCTAATGTGACTTGGTAGCTCAGCAAAAAACAGTTGTTTTTTTACAATTTTGTGTAAGAGATATAGAATAAGAAATGACTCATAAAATACTACTACCACTTTCATAGCCTTAAAATAAAATTTACTTTCATTAGAACGGATCTGCAGTAAAATTTGAATTTTTATACGGCCAATATCATGGCGAAAAATACGCCACTTACAACTTTATTAAGTAATAAAAAAAGGTGTAAATATAAAATCTCAAAACCAAATTCATATCAAATACTATACCGCGTATTCGTATAACATTGATCAGGCTATTATTAATCACGTTTTGTACTCCAATGTATACAAAGAAGAGTTGCCCCGACTTCGTACGTAATTGACAAGTAAGGACACAATATACGAACGGGGCCCCCGTTATGCTGCGACCGATAGTAACGAGATAAAGATGATCCCCGATTGTGTGCCCATCCTCACAAACGACGTAACGAATAACATCCTGGCGACAGACGCGAGGCCTACACTACACAAATGGGCAGTAATCCACTTGTGCAAATCATCAAAATTGCTACACATTCAAAAGCATTCATCCGCAATCTCGCATCGACGGCAAGTGAATTAAATAAGGGCATCGAAAGATCCAGAACATATCTCTATTGCAAGTTGTTCCAAAGTACAATAGCTGCACGATGACGATAATAGAACGGCCTTGAGTGTCGATTATGTGGCTCCGGTGTCCAGAGAAGGAAGCCTTAAGTCAGCTTACAAAAAGGATTAAGTATATTTTTGCACTGAACCCTTTCACTATAATATGTCAATGTCAGAGGGTATTTGCTACCTTGTTATTTTCGTGGTATAGGGGACTAGACAATACTCGAAGTAGCGATTTGATCGGCCGTAACGACGTAACCTTTTCACCGCGAAACAGAAAGTTTGGGGTGAAACATTTACAGAGGTATACAAGATAGGCGACACGCAATAACTTGTTCAATATTACGAAGAGTAAATAATGACATGAATTATTTACACGAAAAATGGTATTATATAATAAAATTGTCATGCAATGTTTCCTAGAAAGTTTTAGGCGAATTTCAACGTGAGACTGCATCTAAAACGCAATGTCAAGTTTAAAACACCAGACGGTAACTTCTACAGCTTTGGATATACCTAACTTAGATTCCAAATTCACTTTGTTTTTCGTAAAATAGGTGTTAAAGAAATAGAAAATAATGGGTATTAGTGATGTGCTTAAGGGTATCTAAATATCTTTCCAATTATTCGGAAAGACATTCAGTTCACATGATATTTATTTAAAGTTTCAAATATACGCATACGCATTTACGTAGTTTATTTTATTTTCACTTCGGGGCGCATACGTTCGTCACTCACTCGGCTAGAGCCCATTGAAAACCAGCGTCACAGCTTAGTCTTGGTTGTGACTTTAACTAAATCCTTTTGCATA
>NW_020653853.1:15568995-15606414 GCF_003589595.1 Hyposmocoma kahamanoa | reverse complement strand
CGGCAATTTCATACTTTAACCCCTAATAATAAAGATAATCGGTTACACACATATAATCATTCGGCTACCACCATTGCTTTTGGGTCGAATATTTAAAATTTATATTTTATTTAGCTTTTATTTCTAGCATTTTGAAGTAACTTATTACATGTAAAAAATTAAACAAGTATAATTATCAGCACTCAAATGAGTGCAAATTTGAAGACTAGTTGCAATAGTGTCGTAAATCTATGATACTGGTCACCATCAGACACTTGCGACTGCAGCGACCGCGACAAGTGCCGTCACAACTATTTAAATAAAATAGGATATTATATAGCTAGCTGAAATAAAGCACAAGATCATACCATAAACAAAAAGACGGTTATACCAATTACCTGTAAATATAGTTAGGAGCCATATCGAATAACGTAACATTCTAAAAAAAACCGCAACTGATTCGGTCCATCCATTCGGGCGTTACATTCCACAAACGCAGACAATGATGTCAAACTTAACACCCCTCTATTTCGATGCGGGGATAATAAGAAACGAAATGGAATACAAACAAAGGAGCATTGTTGTTTTACGAGTAGGTATAATAATAATTAATTTCAATGCTCGAATTCAAGTTATAATTAATTTCTTAGATAAGCAAATTACATTTGAAATGGTCAAATTCATCAGACACTGATCACCTAAGAGAAAGAGCAATATACTATTGGGGCCGAACTAAGGATATTAGTATAATATACACAATGAGACTATTATACTATGTTTTATAAAATTCACCTCACACAAGATCACCTATAGAGACGCTACGTTAACTTTAATAAGTAAAAAAACATTAGCATATCCCAGCCAAACTGTCATCGAAGTCAACGACACAGGGCGTCTCACTTTACTAACAGAATGATTGTAGTAATGGGTTGTGCGGCAACAATCAAGAACCATTTCATATAATGTACTCACGTATCAGATCGGCAGCAGCAGACGGAATGGAAGGTGGTGGAGACAGCGAAGAGCAGACATAGTGCTAGACCGTAGACAACGGCGGCGATGGCCTGAGGTGCGTTTATCGAGCGTGTGAGAAGCTCTCGGGCTCCAAATGACGCTGGAGCTACGCATACAGCGTGAGTGCATACGTTCGCTACATTCTCCACCTGCAGGAAAATGTGTATTCAATAATAAATAATAATTATCTAAGGAGACGATATAAAGCCGAAGTCTGCCGTGCGATTAGGGATCATTCAGAGTGCAGGCGCGGCGAGGCGGCGTGTGCGGGCGCGGCGGCGGGTGCGAGCGCGCGGATCTAGACGCGAAATCGCAAACAGACGCTAGACCAAGAGCTGTGAAAAGAACAGGCGGACCGGGCCAATAGGCCTCGCGGCGCGCACGCACCCGCGCCCACATTGACGCAGGCGCGCCAGCGCGCGTGGCCACTGTAACGCAACGTAACAAGCGTCTATGTTTTTTTTTATTAAAAATAAGTGCCCATTTGACCACCACCAAAGTGATGATGAGGTCAACGATGTAGCTTGCACACCTAAATAATGCCTATTCACTCTCGCCTTGAAAAGATCCAAGTGATAGCGTTCGGGGAATACGTGCGCAGGCAGGGAATTCTACTCTGTAGCCGCTCGCCATATAAAGGTGGAAGCGAAACGATTCGTGCGAATCCTGGGAATATCCACAACATAAGGGTGGAATCCCAGGTCACGCCTAGTCCCCCGATGATGGAAAGGAGAAGGCGGAATCAAATTATGCAATTCCATCGCACACCTGTGATATATCCTGAATATCCGTACATTTGATTTAGATGTACCTGCGCCCGCACGAAATTGATATTTTTAGGTTACAATAAAACTTTAGGTGTCAATATCTCGACAACGAAAGCAGTGTGTGTAATCGAAGATTTTTTTACAGGTTTTGTTTCGTCGTTTCTCATCACTATTATAAGGCTAGCGCATAGCATTCTTATTTATATGGTATTTTCTGAGGAACAACCTTACAATTAAATTGAGTTCCACGAAATACAAATTTGTAATAGCTGATACGTAATAAGTACACAAAACGTCTCACGCAGGTTTTTATCGTAAGAAACAATTGAATTTATTTATGATCATTGTCCTATTACGCGCTCCATTTTCCTCTACGTGTTTACAGGTAGGTAGACTTCATCGTTTCCGGGCTACATACGCGGAAAAATTACTTCCAATAATGGCGTTCAAACTTAGGTTCTTACGTTCTTTTTCCTTTTATGGTTAACTATGTTTATTCCATATTATGTATAGTTCATTGTAAAAGTGAATAAGGCCTTGTAATTTAATTTTGAAATAATGAGCTTTTAGCAAATTAATGTGCAGTTACTTAAGTTATCTGAGTAAACTGGTAATGCCATCTGTGGGATGTCAGTGCAATTATTGGAATTGCTTCACTGAAAGATATGACCAAATGTGATACTTTTAATATGACTTTTAAGCAAAAAAATGTGTTTTAAAATATCGAGTTCTTAGGTTTTCGCGATTGTTACGCATAGGAAATGAAACTATTTTTCTGGATTTAAATCGCGTATATTTGTTTTTTCAAACAAACCGACGTTTCGGGCCCTTTACAGGTCCCATGGTCACGGTTGACTGTCAACAGTTTCATTTCCTATGTGTTTTAAAATATGGACTTACACATCACTTTTGTAATGATTGACTGGTAGGTCAATGTGATGTGTAGATTTGTCATGGTACGAATATGAGCAATATTATAATAAGCTTACTATAACTTTACATTGAAATAAGATTGTTTTTTGAAAGGTTATGGTAGGCCCCCGTATCACGTACAGATTTGAGTACCTATATTAATTAGTTGTTAAGTAAAAGAGCGTTTATCTATCCGTGCGATGGAATTTGATGAGAAAATCACAAAAGCTCTTAAGATATGAATGTACAAGGTTAATTTTCCCTAAAAGCCTCAAAAGGCCCGACTGATTTTTTTATAATAATAAGTACTTGGGTGTTGGCACTGCAAAATAGTGTTTCAACGTAGAAACCTGCTACTTGCTTGCGACGTTTGTATCTGATAATTGAGATTGTTCTATTTCTATTTGCCGTTATTCACTTTAGGGCCAACTGTGAAAGGTCGGGTCAAATTGCATTGTCCTTTAGTCCACGGATGTAGAATCGAAAATCACGTGTGTGGAATTTAATTTCTGATGACGTAATTGGTGTTAGAATTTTCATATATGTTATATAGGTACGTATGAATGATTTTTGGCATGATACAACGGGAATTATTCGTAAGGTTGTGACGTGGGTATTGTAAGAACTTAAAAACTGTATAAATAGACACAGACTACATTGCCGACTTGGTCGTTATATTTAACGATAACATTCGGTAAAGCGAATAGTTGATCAACCAAAGTATGTTTCCAAAAGAGTAAGTTGTTATAGTTCATAGGTAACGGTGTCAAAAATATAGCACGTGAATTGTTGGATGTTACATGAACGGATGTTCGGCTTTCGCTAACGGTATAGACTATGTTTTCAGTGAGAAATATGAAATCCTACGCCAAATGAATAAATTATATAGAATATTTACGCGGCAAGTACAGTAACAGAATTGTACTAACTAAAAACGAGGCTAATATCATATATTTACAAAATGGTATATAACGCACATACTCAACATAGCCCCGCACTAGGGAAACCCTGTGTCGCGGGTGCTATGGACACACACATAGACAAACACAAATCAAAATATAGAATATTAACTATAGAGTCAACACTGTTATATTAATAATAGATCTCATTGAAAGATATCTATTACTGTTCGACCTCTAGTAACAGGTGCAACGAGATGATAATAATATCTACACATGCAATCTCGTCTTATGACTTCGTATTAAGATGTTATAGTTAAATGTAAATATGTATATACGTCTATTTGTGGTTTTAAGCGGGTAAAAAAAGGCTACTTTGCCTAGTCTTTAAAGAAGCAAGAAGCAAAAAGCGGAAGGTTATTTTCACCTCACTAGCTCGGAAAGGCTTTCTTTCTCATTATTAGAAGCCTGCGCGCAAAAGCGTTTTTTCCACGCTAGCGTGGAAAAGGTTTTTGAAATTCGAACTTGGCGATGGACTGTGGCCCACCTAACGTTTTCTTTCGATGAAAAAAAAAACATAATGACACGGTCAACTACGCGATTTATCGTAGGTACATTGCTTATGTAATAGAAACCCGTTGGTATATTTTATTCTTATTATTGTTAGCATTAAATTGACAACGATAATTAATTTTGTTTATTAAATTATTTTAATTCGTCGAAGAATTAAATTGATTTGTCATCTATTTTCCTCGCTATAGTGAGGTGAAAAGTTGTGTGTTTCGCACGGCAGCAAAGTTGTTTTGCGTCTCGTGTCTAGAAACCTATATCTATGTTTTAAACCTAGGCTAACAAAGGATTCTAAAATTGAATCAGAAGCGAGTCAAAGTTGTTACTTTGCAGCCTTGCATAACAAATAACTATTGTCCGACGGCGTGTTATATCGACGCCTTAATTTCTCACTTTCTTACTTTTCTCAAACAAGTATCTTATAAAAAGTGATTATTCAGGTAATTGACAAAAATATTTATTTATTTTAAATTTCATATCAAGGGTGTTAATTTGGACGCATTACTTTAACAATAGGTAAAAGCCAGTGTGTGAATATGAAGGAAGTATGATGTGAAATTAGTCTGCAAATTTGTATATACTATGCATTTTTTGGATTTAAGTTACTATGTGCCTTAAGATACGAGTTTGAGAAAGTAAGGCGACGATATCCGACTTGTCGTATTTTTGGTACAAGCGATCACAAATTCCTGCGGTCTAGGAATACGTCCGCCGGGACGATTCACTATGATAACGGCTACGGTAAAAGTCATTGTGTTGCGCCGAATAGTGTTTCTCGTTTGTTTCACATTTGAGTAGTCAACTAATCAATGTATATTCGTAAACCGATAACGGGCATTTATGCATACAAGAAATACTATATTTTAATGTCGGCATTTCACATGGCTATTTACATTTGTGTATTAGATTTTTTTTTTGTTTGCCTATTCGACAAATAGCAACCACCAAACACGCGTTACCGCGCGCTGATCGGTTTCTCGACGTCTAAGGACTCAAATACGCAAGTAGTACGTTCACACTACGGTCATATTCATTATTTTAACCCTTTAGGCCCGGCGCTCATTGACGGGACGGGTCAGTAGGGGATCCTCATCGCTAAGTGCAAGCGCACACTTACGGCAATTATATCGCGGCATCCTACGCGGTATCCTTAGGCATGCAGGGGCACGCCGAAGCACACCATCGCGATATCGTGCTAGCGACTAGCCTCTCTTCAGATCTCTGCCTCTTCTCGCCCCGCTTACCCGTACAGTCGTACTCGGTGCTCCGAAGCCTGCCAAAGCATCTCCAAGGCTCGGTATGCCTAAACATGCCGCATATTTTTGCAGCTACGGCTATTATCATTGAAATTTCAACTAATAATGCCATAAGTTTAAGGTAATGTAAAAAAATGTAAGGTTACCTTTCGTCACCTAAAAATTCTCTGCCGAGTCGTCCTTATTTGGCTCAATGACAAATAGGCGGTCATATTTATCAGTGTTGTCTTATCTGGTTGTTTGTCTGTACGTCAAATATTTTTCCAAGTACAACAAATAACCAATAGCGAAGTACCACCATAACGTTGCCTAGTTGTTTCCAAAATGTTATCAATCCAACTATTTTGTAAATGACATAATGGACAGAACCAGAAGCCTTTTTTACATAGGTACATTATTTGGGGTTTCGGAGTAATGCACTAGTTTTAAAACATATATGTCCCTTTTCTGCGATAGCGCCACTCACATCCTGATTGTCAGATTTGCAAAACGTTAACATTTATGTTATGTTGACATTTGGCAATCGCTTTGGATGTTTACTTCATTCATACTTTACTTGTTTGTATACAGATATAACTGGCTATACACATTCCATATGTTAGAAGGTTTTTCAGAGTCAACAAAATTGAGTTATAATTACAATTAGTCTGTTGTATCCCACTGCTAAGCTAAGGCTTCCCCCTGATCCCTCCACTCATCCCGATCTTGAGCTATCTGGACCCAAGCCTTATCGTAGGCGTCCAGTTCGTTACGCCATCGCTTTCTCGGTTTGCCACGGCGCCTTACGCTTTTGGGGTTCCACTGGGTGATGCCCTTGGCCCACAGGTCTTCAGGCATGCGGCAGACATGACCAGCCCAATTCCATTTCAGCTTTGCAGCTTTTTGGGCTACATCAGCAATCTGAGTTTGGGAGTGCAGTGTCGTGTTCCGAATTCGGTCGGTCCGTTTCCCACCAAGTATGCTGCGCTCCAATGCTTGTTGACAGACCCTGAGTTTGGACTTTTGGATCTTTGTAAGTGACCAAGTCTGCGCGTCATAAGTTAGTATAGGAAGGATTCATGTGCATGCATAGTATCAATTGGATATTTCATTAATTAATGATCTACGTTTTGTGGTATTTGGAACACTGATGTCAATCCTTAATAATCCAATGTATAGTGATACCACCCTACGTTGTTTAAGTAAGCACTAAGCACTATGCAAAAAGGTTGGTGTTTGTAGGGTGCTGCCGCTGTTTAAAGTAGAATTAATTGAACTTTAACCAGCAGAGTATTGCATAAACACAATTGTGTTGCATAAAACTTAAATTCATATTATTCTACATAAGTTATATTGAGAAATCTTTTACAAAATTAACTTTGTAAAATGTCCCTTCACTTCACTTTTTATTTTTATGGCTCCATCAATATGAGAACTGATGATTTTGCCAATGTCACAGTTGAAAGAAAAAAAACGAAACAAAAAAAAATTTTCGCTAAGCTCTAATAGGACATTAACCGGTGTTGGTAAGTTGGACTACGAGAGTACTGTAAAACCAATTTACATAAAATTTAGGTGAACAAAAATGAACCTTAAAATTATTGCTGAAAGGTAATCAGGGAAATAATCTCTTCAAAAGGACACCATTGAGGTATCAACTTTATGTAAAGTATGATGTAGTTAGCCTACAGCCCTTTATAGAACAAACTTCTATTTTTTTGTATCACATAAATACTTTTGCAAACGCGGTTTTGATAATATTAAATAATGGCAGGGTTCTCGAAAAATACGCAAATTCCACTAAAACTAGTCATTAAACTTTCAATTACTTTTATCTAGACCTCACTTTGAATATCTCAAAAACTTTTTGATTAAATTTTAAGACTGTTGTATGAGTTTAGGAAAGTTTTTACTGGAAAGATCTGGAGGAGCCCTATGCCAAGAGGCACGCTGAGTTAAGAGGAATAATGTAAAAATTTAAAATGCAATGCAAAATTGTAATGTAAAAAAGGCTTAAAAGGCTTAATAAATAAGTATGAGTATAGGTTTAGGGTTAGTCACTTTTCAATATTTCACCAATGCATTTAGTAAGTATTTTAAAGAATAAAAACATTCAACATTCATGTAATAAACTGAGTACGACAAAACCAACCAAAACACAATTTCTTACATTCATAATTATTATATGTGACTATGGACCTGTACACGTAATTACTTAATGAAATAATAGGTGGCAGAAGTGATGTCAGAAATAACTGGTTTTGCATGCAGATTTTTTTAGCGCCCAGAATGAATGATCTTTATGTAATAATTATTATAATGTTGTGAGAAGTTTATAAAGAGATAACGAGTAGCAAAGGAAACGATGACAATGTTTTTTAGGAACAAATTAAGTGTTTGTTTATTAAAGTTAGGCTTTTGTATAAAAAAGTACAATTTTAATAAAGAGCATTTAATTTTAGATAAATGTACGTACCGCGGTTGGCACATAAGCCTTGTTCGCTGAAGCCCGCTCGTTCATCCACTTCACCGCCTTCAGCTTGTCCCACGGAAGATCACAGTGAAAATAAATTTTACTTTCATTGAACTTTGATTTAAACTTCATAACAATCACAGAAAATATACTAACAACGTCACCCATTGGCCAAGCGGTACGTGTTCGTGCTAAAGGAGCTCAAAATTAAATGGTCATGAGACCAATGACTGTATGCATAAACCTATGATGATGTTAACACTCATGTTAGTAATTCAATTTGCATTTTCTGTTATTCGTACATATTTCTAATAAAACCCTTCCAACTTTACTACCGCCTTGGTCGATGCAAGATGACAGAATGATTTGGTTGACTAATTTGATTGCCTGAATGAATTTTTTTTTTTTCCTTCTTCCCATAAGGGAAAAGGCAAAGGTTTTACACCATACAGCCAAGTCTTGGTACAAAAGACCGAATGAATATTTTTGTTTGACGTTTGTTTTTCATAGTGACGTACGTAGGTTGCTATCGATAATTTTATCGGTCCTGCTTAATATTTCCATTTTCAAAAAAAAATCATATTTTTCGGAAAATTTTACTGTCCTTTTACTTTAAATTTCCACGTTGACACATGTCAAAAGTTGAAGTTACTGAACGAAAACGATGGAACCACTATTCATTAATAAAAAGGTTTTTATTCGCTGTTGTGAAATAATTTTACATCTCGTTTTTCTTTATGTGCCTTTTATCTATACAAATTAATTTTATAATTCACGTCAAATAAAACTTCAAAAGGTATTTCTAAACGTAGAACATAATATCTAGGGTCGGCGGACTAAAGCACATAAGTCAAAATCCAACATTATTCATTTAAATTAATACATCTACAGATTAAAGCATATAAGCCAAATTCATATGCTATTCCATAAATTTATAATTTATGGAATAGCATATGAATTTGGCTTATTATTATTATTATAATAACTTTATTCTGGAGGCGTCTTTTTCAAATGATATTCTCTTCACATCTTCCAACACTATAAACAACACAAAAAATATGTATTATTATACATATATTAACAAACAAAGCACTTTTTTGACTTATGTGCTTTAGTCCGCCGACCATAGACATGGGCCTGCGAATTTATATTTCTTAAAATTTTCAGGAATTTTTCTGGAAAAATTTCCAGTATTTGAAATTTTTCGGAAAATTACCCAACAGTGGTCGTGCTTCGGCGTGGAATACGACATACTTAATGATCTAATATAGATAATTTAAATCCGGAAAAATCGTTTCATTTCCTATAATCACTTTAATTTTGTTTCCCACTGCAATTTTATTTCACATAAATAATTATGAGGATCTTGTTTTTAAAAGCGAGTTAGATGCAATAGGCTCGACGTAGTGTTGTAGCGTAAACATACTCCTTGTTCGAAGTACGATGACTTTAGTGTCACGCCTAAAAAATAATTCTCTCATAACTGTCAAACTGTATCAAACTGTACTTTCTGTTTCCTTAATATTTCTACTTCTATATTATATTCGCGTTTACATTGTTAGTTTGTATTATTTCCCACAGGTTATGGAGCGTTTTATACATATTAGCAATTAAATTAATAAACACAAACAAAACTTTTGCAAGAAGTAAAAGTTTCCGAGTCTCCTGCATTCTTCACAAACCAGATTTCCGTTTTCATACTCCGGTTCACGGGCGAATGAATTGCTAGAAATAGTACATTCCGATCTATGTGGTCCGATGGAGACCTTCATAGATAATTATTCGCGAAAGTATATGTGTATTTTTGAAGAACAAGTTGGATATAAAATCCGTGTTTGAGAAGTACAAAAATGAAGTTGAAAACGAGTTAGATAAGAAAATTAAGGTATTGAGAAGTGACAATGGGAAATAATATTGCAATAAAGTATTCTCTGACTTTCTAGCGGTTTCCGGCATCAAACACCAGACTAGCGCTCCGTACACTTCAGAACAAAACGGACTTTCAGAACGCATGAACCGTCCTCTGGTAGAGCGCGCTAAATGCATGTTGTTTGAGGCAAAACTGCAGAAAGAATTCTGGGCTGAGGCAATTGCTGTTGCCGCCTATGTTGTCAATAGATCGCCATCACGGGTTTTAGCTGAGGTAACACCGTTTGAAATGTGGATGGGTAAGAAACCAAATATTAATAAATAAAAAGATCTTTAAATATTAAACATTTAAAGATCTTTGGTATGAAAGCCATGATCCATGTACTAACACAAAAGAGGCTGAAATGGGATCCGAAATCACGTGATTTATTTTTCGTGAGTTATTGCGAAAATACGAAAGGTTACAGACTGTATGACTCAAACACTAAACAGGTAGTTGTCAGCAGGGATGTGATATTTATCGAAAAATGCACGAGTGCAAATAAAATCACACCGGTCCCTGATCGAATGTCAAGGCTTAGTACCGTGCCTCTATCTTCACAAATCGTGAGTACGAACACAGATGAGTGTACTGAGGAAAGAGAGAATCCACAGAATGAGACGCAGAATGTTACTTTATCACCTGATACTTCTTTTGACAGCTGCGCGAATAGAGCAAGTGATGATGAAACTTACTGTCCTAATACGAGTGATGATTATGATAGTAACGAACGCTTTGATCGGACTATCACTTTGAGATCGCACCAGAAAGGTAATAATTTCATGTGAGATCCGCTGACTGTGAAAGAGGCTACATCGTACCCAAAGCTGGCCTTCTGTTCTAAGATGATGGGGATATGTTTAAGGGAGGATGTTGGAGCGTAAACATACTCCTTGTTCGAAGTACGATGACTTTAGTTTCACGAGTAAAAAATAATTCTCTCATAACTGTCTTCTCTATCAAACTGAACTTTCTGTTTCCTTAATATTTCTACTTCTATATTATATTCGCGTTTACATTGCTAGTTCGTATTATTTCCCACACGTACAAAGAATTATAATGAGATACGGATTGCAAGGCGTCGTAAAGGAAATAATTAACTTAAATTACTACTCATATTTATTTCGTCCATACGATTCGATGTTTTATTCATGAATAGATATCGACAAATAAAATTTAGTTACATGCATCACCACACATTGAGTGAATGGTTAACGATACGCAATGAGTGGTATAACCCCAAGGCGATCTTATCTTCACTATTAAAATGGTAACAACCGACTGTCTCAGTGCGGAATACACGTCCGATTTTACCATCCGATAGTCTGATCCGACTACCGGAAGGCGCTCGTACCATATAATTGTATGAACACTCAATACACGTCCGATTCGGTTATCGAATCGAACGTGACGTCACATTCGAGTCGGGAATGGCATCCGATTTTTTTACCGGTCCGATTGTCTGAAGGTGCGCTCTCTATTCTCTATACTTTTGCGGGGAGGCGAAATACACGTCCGATTCTTCCCTCCGATATGCAGCTTTCAGCTTTGCCAATGCAAATTATGCAAAATGCCCAAAAATCAAGATTATAAATTTGGGGAGAGCAAAGATCATATTTCCCACATGTAATAATATTTATTCACTCTCAGTCATTATTATATTATTATTGTTACACTTAAAAATATATCAAATAATTAAGAAATACAAAATGAGCTCATCTATACATATACGTTAGGTATGCTATAATTAGAAATAAACTTAACAAGCTTAAATAAATAAATAAATAAAGCTTGACGAGTGGCACGTTGTGGTATTACAGGTTGTGAGTATAGTGTTCTGAGATTACAGGTATATACACCTCGGGACGTAGACGGGTCGTGCTCCGTCAGGGGCTCAAAAAAATATCGTTGCGTATATTTTGTATGTACTCGTTCACACATGTCCGTGTCCAGGCCGACGCACAGTGCAGCAGTGGGCTGAAAATCGGCTTTCATAGACTTGGGGATTTTTATTTTAAAGTGTCTTTTTTGCTGGAAATAGGTTCGGCTCTCTATTACTATGCTCAAATTTATCAAGCGAGTTAGTTTGACATGAAAACTGATTAGATATATTTAAAAAAAAGAATTGTATGGAGCTGATTGGAAAAAATCATTATATCTCTGGAACCGCAAGTAAAACCTTTACAGAGGGTTATGGTATTAATTATTTGTGATTTTTTGACATACTTCATATAACAGTAAATAGTGCAGATTTTTTTTAATATTAAATAAAAATATTTCGGTGACGACAAGTTTTAATGCGAAAGATAATAAATGCGCATTATTAAGATGTAGTTACTTAAAAATATATTATTATAAAAAAATTAAGAATAAAATAAAAATAGCAATAATGAAGAGTTACAATTAATCAAAATACATTGGTTTAAAATTGTATACACACATATATATATATTACTTACCGTGCTAGAAGATGTCGGTTCGAATCCGGCCGGATCGAAGAAATTTTTTCTGAGTGTTCGATCTTTGTATTAATAATTATAACAAACTAGTGGATAATTCTCAAAAAATAATTGAATATCAATTCAATAAAAATTTAAAATCTAAATCTATTGAAAATCTTGTATTTAGAACTAATTACTCAGCAGTATAATTATAATTTGTGACCGTGTCCATACTCTGAAATATCACTCATTTAGGCTCATTAGTTAATTAATACGCGGTATTTTGACGAGTTCCTGTAAAATTTTATTCGAAATACATTGTAATCACGGTTACCTAATGAAATACGTTCATATTTATTACAACTGATCTGGAATCAGACGAAAAGCATAGAATGTATCAGCTGCTTATCATCCCGTGCAAGTCGTAAAAGTCGACTGAGGGATTGGATTTAATAGTGTTGTATATAGGCGACAGGTTGGCAACCTGTCATTACTTACACTATTGTATTACACGTCTCTCTAACTGGTTGTAAAATATTAGTAAGACTGTTTACTGGTGGATAATTGTCATCAGCTCCCAAAGTACAGGGCTGCCCTAGTTTGGGAACTGATTGATGGCCTGTCCACTTGCTGTTTTGACAGATTATGTACAACTCACGATTTGTATTTATTTATCACCTTTAGGTATTTGTATTACTGTTGTTATACTGAATAAATTATTTATTATTATTATTTGGTGCACTAAGCTACACAAAAATCGGTTTTATTAATTATAGAATCCTAACCCAAACATTTGCCCAACGTTACTTTAGTAACTTTGTGTCACTCAAAGCTCTGTCTACCCCTATAGGAGACAGGCACAACGGTATGTATGTATGTACATTTTAAAATATGCATTTGTTATCTTTCGCATTAAAATTTGTCACCAAAGGTGTTTTTTGATTGTTTTTAAAAAATTCCGCAGCGTTTATCGTTATATGAAGTATGTGAAAAAAATCACAAATAATTAGTACTACTATAACCGCCTGTGAGGATATTACGGTTTCCCTTGCGGTTCCAGATATAATGATTTTTCATATTATCAGCTCCATACAATATTTTTGAAAAAAATGTAGATAATCAGTTTTCATGTCAAACTAACTCGCTTGATAAATTTGAGCATAGTAATACAGAACCGAATCTATTTCCAGCAAAAAAATACACTTTAAAATAAAAGTCCCTAAGTCTTTGAAAGCCGATTTTCAGCCCACTGTGCGGCGCCGGGACGTGCTCACAGTTCATACAAACTAGCACGCCCCGTCCACGTTCCGGGCATGGCCCTGATGGGTGTGGATAGTTTAGTAGAACAGCTGTATTCTTTTTTCACACCGGGGATCGGTCAAAACGCGAGGAAGGTTCGCGCGCTCAACACGCACCGACTGATCATCTTTTTTTTTTTGAGTTGTTGAGTTGAAATTCCCTGCGTTTGGGGAATTCCCGAATTGGCGACACTTCAGTTAGTTCAGAAAAGTCTGACAAAAGAATCGGCCGTGTATTGAGTGAATCCGATAATCCGACCATCAGACACGAAATCGGACGTGTAAACCCGCGCTTAGGGTCGTATTACAGAACTCTACTTAATGCTCGAGTCAGGACTTGAGTATGATTTCAAGCAATGGAAATCATACTCAAGTCGTTGCCATTAGAGTCGTATTTCCAGTGCTTGATTTCGTACTCAAGTCCTCACTTGAGCATTGAGTAGTTCTGGAGCGTTGACTGCGTATGTATCGCGCATTTTTATAAGATATTGTTTTAATTTTGTCTGCTGTTAATTTCAGTTAATTTTTGAAATGAAGCAACTACATGAAATTCTATATAAGCTTCTTGCTTGCAATGCGATGTTTGCGCGCGTTTAGAATATACAAAGAGTATGCAAATGCTCCAATGAATGCTTCAGCATTTGAGATGAGAATTTCAGTTCTCTTATGTAAAAGGATTTATGGTCAATGAACGAAAATAATAAATCAAAGTATATTATTGGAATAAATATCATTCTATGATAAAGACGTAAAATAAATAAATTATTTCCTCTAAAAACTAAAAAGTGTGGAGATTTAAAAATTGTTTTCAAAGACTTGCAGAAGTCTTTTAATCTCGGCTACCCTAGCTGCTTGTGCCTGTACAGGGATCATGGCTTGAGAAACTTCTTCACCCTTGGCTAAAATTGTGTACATGCTTTTGATATTATTATCCATTGCATCACATGTTTTGCTCACAGCATCTTTATAAACTTCCATATTTTCTGCTGTCAATGAAGAATTGGAGTGTAAAATTCCTGATAGGTTTTCAATTAGATTATCTACTGATTGGGCTATTCTTTGTGCTTCATATTCGAGATCATTTAATACTGTGATATCTATTTGTCCAATTTGTGGAGCTAAGATTTGTCTGTAAAGTTTTCCCGAGGGTGTACTAGATCGGGAAGGATTACTGCTGCCAAAAACAGGGGTTTCTCCACGTTTTGTAATAGGACTTGATAGTTTTATTTTGAATTCTAAATCATCTGCTACATAATGTGTCATGTCACCTTCATATCTAACATGGCCATCCATATCTAAAGGGAGTTTTTCTTGTTTTCTGTTCTCTGATGGTAAATTGTAAGGTCGTGAAGGGCCAGCCTTGCTATCGTTGAGGTCCTGGCCGTGGTCCGAGTGGAATGAAATTTCGCTGTATGATGCAGTCATTCGAGCTGTAATTTCATCGTCTATGTCTGCGTCGCTTTGTGGTTTGTTAGTGTTTCCAAAATCTTTGACATCGGAAGTTGGAGATACCTGTTCAGTTGTAGTTCTTTCCATTATGGATAAATCCTGAAAAGGTAGAATACTTGAATTAGAAGTTTATCCTTTTATCGTATAACTTGCGGAAATAACACTGATAAATATTTCGCCTACGAGAGTATTGTATTAAAGTACGTATAAAGGCCTTAAATTTTATATCTACGTTTAGTTTAGTTTTATTTTTTAAATCGTAAAAAGACTAACCTAAATCAAAATATTATTATTTCCTTTAAGGCGGCCACTAGACTTGTGCCAGTGTCAGTTTTACAGTAATATTATAAAAATTATGGCGATCATCGCCAGTATCAGAGAATAACCGAAAATCCAATGAAATTATTCGCTTACTTCTAGTGCATTAAAAATTTGACTTGCCAAAATGACATTGAACGAATGCATGTAATATTCTGCCTCTTTATAGTTTATGGACGAATGAACGAGTTAGTTGTTTTGAGAAGCAATCAATAAAATTAACATTAAAGGGTTGCCATTTGAATGAAATTAAGCATGTATCTGAACGCAAATTCGTTTTCTAACGTTGGCGGCAGCCACAAAACGTCAAATTTGCGGGAATTTTTGACAGTTGTCAATAAAAACAGCTCGGGTGATAGTTTTCTTTTGAAATTGCTGTGAAATATTGCGTTTGAAATTATTTAGCTTAGATTTGTACCGTTTCATTTCCTAAAATATTGGTTTTGTTATGCTAAGGTGACTTTTATTGGTGAGTCAAGTCTTTCGCCAGCTGCTGAAAGCTAACGTTTTCCCAGCTGCCCTTTTAACATGGCGCTCAGACGACATGTGCGGACGATAACGCTCATCCTTTGTCGTGTTAGCTTTTATTTTGAGTGCTAATCATTTCATTTTCTTCAATTATTGAGTGTGTGTTACGTTGATGATCTGTTAAAACAACAGATTAGAGGGTTTGTTTATGACATTTGACGGTTAAATAGCAAGCACTGCAATGGTGAAAACCCGTCGCAGTAACGGAGAGAATGGGGAGGTTGACGAGGGGAATGATACTCTTAACGACGTTGGCAGTGTCTCAGACGAGAAGGTGATCCTTCTTCATTCATAATAGTTTGCTGTGGGGTGGTTTTAAACCTCTGCTTTGTTTAGAATGCGCCTGTGTAATGCCAACTTCCTGTCCTCCATTCCCTGAGTGTGTGTTGCAATTGCACGTAGATGCATGTGCTTTTTTTGTTATTTTGGTTATCGCAATATCCAGGATGTGATTTGCACAAGTTGTAAGGCCTACAATTGCAAATTATTTGAAAATATTCTGCAAAATAAGTACTTTGAATGAACATAAGAAATCCGACAAGTTTTTCTTGGTCATACCAATAACTTTCATGAGCAATAGTATTCATAACAAAGCATGATTGTTTTTCTTACTGAGCCCTGCCGAGGAAAGCAATGGTACAATTAAAAATATATAATTATATGGACCCACACATTTGTCTATAATTACACACACTATCTAAAGAGTATTATACAGAATTATATATTTTTTAGTATCATTAGTATGCAACATTAAATTAAGAAATTAATATTGAAATGTAATGTATCATACAATTAACCGAAAGAAATGTACTGTAACATGAAATACATAGCCCAAAGCGTGTTCTTAAAACAAAATACACAATAGTTTAGTTTAGTTAGCAAATAGTTATTACACAAACATCATCACGTCTGTTACAATTTGGGTGCCTTGCCTAAGCTTATGGCAATCCATTTTCTATAACTCTGATATACTGGTTTTTTTAATAATATTGAACCTTTTTATTTTGGTTGCAATCTTTATAAATGGGATAGAAAGTATGTGTGTAATTTTCATGAAACAGTTTTCTTCTTTCTGTTTTCTCTAAAGTTTTAGTGAAAAGCTTGCTAAAAATGAAAAACGTATTTTAAAACAGAAAGGTTGGATGCTTGTACACACACTATTGCTTCTGACGCTATACCTTTAGCATGAAAGAGCAACTTCCTGAATTTCGTTTTTACTAATTTTGTGACAATCTGCTTTAAAAATAAGTAGCAAAAAGTTAGAAAGCAAATAAAGAAAATTTAAGTTGTACTGAAAATAAGTAATAGTCAAATCTCATACATGCTTGAAACATCGTTTTATTAGCATTAGATTATGGTTCTAGATTTTAAGCCACACCTATTGTAACTATACTATTATTTTGCAATGGTTTGTTGTTTTTATTTTAAAATTATCCATGTTTTTAGGCAACTAATTGGACACAAAGAGAATTGAGAAGCAGTCAGTATAAAGTTACTAGGAAAATACAGCGTTGGCCCAACAAATGTGAGTTATTTTGCAATTCATTACATTGTTTAACCCATTTATGGACAGTACTTACTTAAGTAGTACTGCACACACAAATGTTACTATTGTCCATTTTACATAGGATGAGTCTTGTGACATTTCCAATTTTTACATTGCACACATACTATTTATAAGTAATCTGTCAACAGCTTACAAAAAGAAATAGTAAATTTGTCATAATGTACCAAAAACAAACAATATTTGTTGCAGTTTTAACTAAAAATTAGAGTATATTAAGTAGAAAGACACTGAAATAACAAAGATAAAAATAATTTAATAAATATAAATATATAAAATAATAAAACGGAATATTTTATCCATAGAGATTTTCTTCACACTCACATTTTTTTTATACTTAAGAATTCCATCAATTCCAATGTCAATGGACTTTACTGATTATGCAACCATTAGTAATGAGTTAGCCGAGATTACTCATGGTTGTATTCCTAGTAGCAAATAAAAACAGTCCTAATACAAAATCACCTGAGTATGTAAATTACATAAGTATTTTTAGAAATATAACTGAATCCTTAATAAAAGCATTCATATTTATTATAGCAATACTCGTTTGCCAATATATTCTGCTGTGTGGTTTTCACTGTATGTAAAATAATACAGAGATCAAAATAGACATAGCATATTTACCTAAACTTCAAGAAGAGTGTATAATACCTCCCTCTGATATTAAGTAATGTTTAAAAATAAAAAGCAAAAGTAACAAAAAAAATAGTTCTATTTTTACTCACATTTACACAACTTTTTTCTAAATGCACTAAAAGTAAGCGTTAATTACATGTAAAAATTATAAATAAAATATTAATAATAGTTAGCACATACAGACCCACTGCTGGACAGGAATACTCTCACAATAAGAGGGCTCCGGCTGTAGTTCCCATGCAGGTTCATTGCTGATTGGGAACTTCATACACATCATTAAATTGCTTTGCAAATGTGAGCAGCTTTCCTCGCGATGTTTTCCTTCACCAAAAAGTTCTGGTGAAATGGTAAATTTCAAATTAAATTTTGCACATATAAGTTCCGAAAAACTCATAGGTGCAAGCCTGGAGTCGTACCAACAACCAAGGCTGTTTCTACTTTTTGGCTATAGCTTTTTGCCTATTTTCAGGGGAGTGATTTCACCCATTAATATGAGGAATTTTTATTATGAGGATCCCACATTATGTAAAAAAATAGTACAGAGCTGATTGCTCCTCCAAAAAGTAAATGCTTTTTGTCACTAGAAACATCCTTCTTCTGTTGTAATGCAATTACGTAAAAACCTTGTATAAGGATTAACTTTGCACTTGTTAAACCTACACATGGCACAGCTAATATTGTTATGCAGAAACCGTGTGTTTTCAATTTTAAAATAAAAATACGTAGAAATGCATCTTTAAAATAATTTAAAGCGTCTATGAGGTCTCACAGCTAGGCTCAAAATGCGTTTATTTTACTTATTTTTTTTGTAAATTTGCAATTTTTGGTTTTTTTACGATTTTATTGCAATGTTATCGAAACTCAACTGCCCTCCGTGGCCGAACGGTTACCATATTGGACTCACACGCAGAGGTCTCGAGTTCGATTCCCGGGTCGGGAGGAATATTTGTATGGCTTATTATAAATGTATGGCCTACATTTATTTATCTTTCGTGAGTTTGGGTGTAATTTGAGGTTGTCTATGTCGCGATAGGCTTCCCTAGTGGGGGATATGAGTGAGTAAAAAAAGAGTGTTATAGTATTAAATTAGTTTTAAACACCGTATTTGCAGGTCGATTCAGAACCTTACGATAACTCTATTATCGACCGATTCGATTTGACATCGTACAATTTCTTTTCATTTTTATTCACAATAATCGAATCGATCGTCAAACTGTCGTATTGGAAACCGAACCGAAATGACGTCACACCTGTACGACTACTCGAACTTTTCGACCGGCAAAGGCTTCAAACGTTATTCAGAACACAGTTGTCGAATGAAAGTTACCGAACGTCCTATTTTACAAAGCAAGAATGTAATATGGAAATCTTTTATTATTTTAAATAAAATATGGATTTTGTTCAATTTTATTAATTTATTTTAATTAAGACTAAAGCATTCCTATATTTTAGGCCTTTAAAGCCTTAAAAATGTATATAAAAGGATTTCATTTATCTTATAATCTACATTCGCCGACTAACTCCGTAAACGTTGTTGGATAACGATATCGAATTCGATGAGGAACTAAATGGAGAATTCTACAGTACTACAGTTAGGCGAGCTACAATATAGCACAGCGTAGTTGTTCTTTTTGTTCAGATCGTCAACGCAGAGTGCGTGCCATCAAGATGTCTCGTATCATGTTCCCTGAAAGTGACACCGAACCAGAGAAGTATTCTAAGCGGTAAGAGGTTACAGTGATCACCAGTGGTCGGAATAGGCTGTACCAAATGAATAGATAAATGTCTACATACAGTGGTGGTCGTAGAATTAAGAACGATTAATGACATAAAGCAGTGTAGAATTAATTTAAAATATGCTCTGATAATGTTAAACAATATTATCTGGACTGACCTATTTTATATAACGTAATAATCTTGTCTGAATAATGGTACCTATATATTTTTTTATTTATTAAATTACAATCACTTAGTTACTTCCCGGAACACTGGTTGGACAAATAATTAAGAACTAAAATACTGATTGCTACTATTACTAAAATATTATTTTCTTTTTTACTATTTTGAAAATGGACTACGATAATTCTTCATTACCATTACTATGTCCTATGCGCGGCATCTGCGGTTTAAGAACGATTTGTGCTATTATTCGTAGAAAATGTGGGAAAAAAATAAATGTTGTGACTCTGCTACAAGAGAAGTTATAATAAAGCTGCATGGTCGTAAGTAGTCATATCAGAAAATTGCAGATCATTTGCATTGCTCAAAAATGGAGGCATATCTCGCCGTGAAACATTTTAAAACACACCAGACAACTTTGAATATTCCCCGTAAACCTAAAGCAAGAAAGTTTGGTGAGAACAATCCTCGCGCAGTTTCTGCGCGCACCGTTTGGGGACGCTTGGTCGAGGCACACTTATTTGGGATGGTAACAAGGAAGATGCCCATGTTGATATCACGACGTAGACCGGCCCGACTTGCGTTCACAAGGAAGTATGAAAACGGGACAGAGGCACAGTGGAAGTATCTACTTTTCTCGGATGAAACTAAAATTAACAGACTGCTTTGATGGCAAGCAGTACGTACGCTTACGAATATGGCATTTAATCCAAAATATACAAAAAAGACAGTGTAACACGGTGGTGGAAACATTATGATTTGGGGTTGCTTTTCTGGTTATAGCGTAGGACCTACTAGGCTGATACAAGGTAATATGGACCAAAACCAATACAAACACATTCTTGAGGAATGTATGCTGCCATACGCTGATGACAATCTCCCAGTAATTTGTACATTCCAGCATGACCATGACCTGAAACATACAGCCTACTCTGTTCGAAGATTCCTCAACAGCCAACTGGTAACTGTGTTGGACTGGCCACCAAACAGCCCAGATCTTAATCCAATAGAGCATCTTTGGTGTCAAGTTAAAAAGAGATTGGCAAACATACGGCGTAGTAATGTGAACGAGTTGTACGATGCGTTTTTAGAAGAGTGGAACTCTTTTTCACTTGAAAATTGCAAAAAGTTTATATTAAATTCTTTTTTATTTATCATTATATTATTAAGAAAACGTTTAACTTCTCAAATTATTGAAATATTGTGAATACTACTGTCAAGTTCCTACCTCGTTCTTAATTGTTTGTCCAGCCTCTATCCTATTTCAGTTTAAATAAAATTAAAATGGTTCTTATTTTAACAGTATTTTTAAATATTATTTTTTATTTAATTTTAGATTTTGTTAGCCCAGAATGTGTACTTGCTAGCAATATAGTAAGCATTTTCCAGGAAGGGTTATTATATAGTCGTATTATGAAGCGTTCTTAATTCTATGACCACCGTCATTTCTTAATTCTATGATCATCGTTAATGACCACCGTTCTATACAGTTATAGATACGAGGAGTGACGTAGAGTTAAAACCCCCAAATATTAATTAATTACTTTTCGAATTCCGGATGTCCGGAAATAGTTTTACTGCATTGTAGGATAAAACTGCTCACCTAGGAAGCTAAAGTTGTATTTTAAAGTAATTAAAGTGGCGCCATGTAAAAAAAATGCAGTAGATACATTGACTTACAATTATATGGACGTCGCGTCGGGTCCGCGCTAAAAAGTGTCCGCACTTGTAAGGCGCTAAAATCGTATACAGAGCGCGACACTCCGCTTTAGTCTTCATTTGTTCTACGGACAGCGCGATACTGCGACGACATAACAATTTAAATTTCGAATAGGTTGACTTGGGACATTTTTTTCGTGGTTTTTGTATTAGACCCGTCGTCCATTTATTTGTAAGTCAATGAGTAGATAACTAACTTTTCACCAAACTTAGATTGTAGATACTTGTATGTTCATCCATAAGATACAATAAGCTATCGGAAATCCGGAAGTCGAAAAAAGTGATTAATTAATATATGTAATATGTGTGATTTTAACTACTTTAAGTCATTTTTTGTATCTATATAATATATACACATTTATCTGCTCGTTTGGACATCCCATTCCTATCACTGGTGATCACAATAGATCAATACGCAATTTTTTTTCATAATTAATATCGATCATAATGAACATACACAGCCAAGAAAAATAATTTCATTTAAATAAAGGCTGTTAGGTACCCACAACGATGTACAAATGAAATTTAAAATATGCCGCGCAAATGCTTCGGATCAGGGTGTTTATAGTACAGTCGTTGTTTTCGATTTCCATAACACAAGTACTCTGGTTACTGACTTTCGAATCAGGTGCTTTGCTCTCGTTCTCCGTCCGCAATGCTTCCGAAACAATTACTGGCAAATAAGTATGCTCGACCAAATTTAAAGACGCATGATGCGAATGAACCTTCATACTTAGATAGATAAACGCTTTATTCACTGATATAACACAAATACAGATTAAGCATAAAAGAAAAAACATAACATGATTGTCATGGCAGTGAAACGGCGCTGACTCAGCATATGTCAAAGATGCCTGCAGCTAGCTTTCAGCAGCTAGTTTTCAGTCAGGACCAACGAGAGGGATTAAGTTATTTGAAAGCAAAAATATAACGACTATGCGTAATGTTATACATTGACAATAATAATATACATAGTAAAGTGTAAATAGTGCATCTAAAATAACCTGTTTAATACGTAAGTGCATGAGCGAGTGTGAATATAATTACAGCTGTGGGTACTCCCACAGCTGTAATTATATTACATAAATAAATTAAATAAGTAAATTGTGATCGTAAAGAGGTTTCAATGTTGTATAATGTATTTAGTATATAATATAATTATACACATAATGTGAATAGATCAAAGCAACAACAAAATTCGATACTAGATAGACTACGTAAAAGAATAAAAACACACTACACAGATTTTTTAAGTGAGAGTATGTGTTGCCGGTACAGTGCTTTGAATTTGGGTTTGGATGTCTCGTAGCTTATAGGTGGTGGATTATTATTCCTGCACTTTGAGGCCCAGTATTTGAAACTACCTCGAAACTTGAATTGCCTTTTAATGTGGTCGAGGACTTATTTTAAAGTAATTGTTTCGGATGGAGAATGAAAGTAGACTCCCAGAACAACATATGTGATGTTGTATTTATATTTATATTATTATATTTCTTTATACCATGCCCTATTGCACACATGTATGACAGATTTATTAAGCGGCTTTATACATATAAAGTACCAACATGGTACATAAATAGACTGAGGCAGCCTGCTATTCCTTAAAACTCAGTGGTGTCCTAAATTGACCTGTAGCTGGACAAAACATTTAAGATAGCCGCACTTACAATTTTTTTCAGACGTTTGTCCAAGTCCAAGATAATTTTGACATTCACTTAGCATGCAATTGTTGGACGAATGGAGTGGCATAAATTATTTTCCGTTTAGTTCTAGAAAAGTGCGCGTATTCTTTGCCGAAGACAATGACACGAGCAACCGCAGCGTGACCATTCGGCGTAGCCGTGGCCCGCGCAAGAATTACATCGAGGCGCACGAGACGCAAGAAGACAGCGAAGACAAACCTATCCAACAAAGTATGTTACAAAGAACTTAGGGTCATATCATACATGTGTTATTTGAGCGAAGACGATGCGACGTGGCAGTTATAAATTTCTATGACAGTATGCTTAGCGACGGTAAAGTTTAAGGCTCCATATACTTTGGCATGGTACGGAATGGAACCGGACATTTGTAATGAAATAGTATGTACATAATTAACTTTATGTCAATTGTGTGTGAGTAGCAGTAGAACTCCTCGTGAAAGAGTTCGTTTAGAGAAGTACTACCATCTTACCTATTTCTGCCGCCAAGCAGTAACGTGAGCATTATTGTGTTCCGGTTTTGGAGGGTAAGGGTGCTGGTGAAATTACAGGCACATGGGACTTGTCAAATTGTCACACGGTGACAGTCGCAGCGGCGGTGTCCCTTAGATCTTTGCGATTTAAAGCTCTGAGTGGCACCGCAACTGCTATGTCACTTACCACCAGGCACCCGACTTGTCCATCTCGTCACTTGGAGTTCTAAAAAAAACATACAAACTAGATACGAGCTAAAAACAAGTCGCGCGTCTTTCGGAGAATCCTCGATTAGTCTCCGGAATTCTAGCAACTACAATCTCATATTTAGTTTGTATGTTACACAAAGTTAAAGTTTATTATCGTATGTACGTACAAAAGACAATTGGACGTTGGCGATCGCTATATTTTTTGTATCAGTTTTACAATATATTTATAATTACTAAGCGGAAAACTCGATACTGGCGAAATCCTAAAATGACAGCGCCAATAAGCAACAAACAACAAGAAGAAATTTCGTTACAAAAATTCGCTGAAATTCTGTTATGCACCAATGTAAATTGAGCCTAAGCTTTGCAGCGATACCTGTTGTAGCGATACTTCTTGTAATTGCTAAGATATAGACATACGTAGAATCCATGTACACGTCTGCATTTCTTGATCTGCGACACAGTGTAGCCATCTATCTTGACCGTTTAGTCGGCATTTACATATTTTATATCGTTATTATTATTATTATTAGTATTTTCTGCAACCGGCAATGTTCGGTGTTCAGATGTGCGCCGCAGCGGTCGCCAGCGCAAGCTCCTACATCACAACTTCAACGAGAGCTGGATCACGAACGAGCTCAAAGTTAAAGGATACCCAGATTTATATGGATTCGGAGGTTTCAGTTCTTCGGAAGAGTTTACATCGGGAGACGAGGGCAGAGTTTCCACTAAAAGATTGGTAAGTTTTAAAATTCAACCCTGTATTGGTCATATATAATTTATTGCTGTATTCGAAGTACTCGTATATTCATATTCATTTATTTGCATTTCACATGGATGATAAACTTACACATAAGTATGTATAAGTAAGTAAGGGTGTAGCAAAGTTACAATGAAATTTAAATATATTGCAAGCTTGAACGTAGTTAATTAGTTTAGATAATTATAATATACATTCATAATTATAATATACATGAATGTATAATTATATTATACATTCTATAATTATTAATAAACATAATTATTACACAATATTTTTATCTTAAATATAATGAAATTATTATTTTTATAATTATTAAACATTTTTATTACTATTACATTTAATTTAATTTCATTTATTGCATATTATTTTTATTTATTTATTTTATTGCATATGGTATTACAGGGAGTTCCCTAGTTTGAGTCCAGGTAATTTATTTGGTAGTCTGGTACATTTTAAATATTATTTATAATAGGTTTTTCCTTGGTAACGTCGCTCCATCATCGACATCATATTGTTTAAGAAGGTCCTAGATTGAAATTATAAAAAAAATAATAATGTGAACTTACTGTACTAACTCGCGATCTGTATAATATATTGCATATATTCTATTGTAAGAATATGTCTATGTACCCTTAAGAAAGAATGAAGGAACGAATAAGAAGACATGTTACGGTAGCAACAGTTTCTTAAAAAGAACTTGTTCCTGGACAACAGAAAATTTAAAGAAATTGAAATGTTCGACACTTCTTTGCAGAAGTTTAAAGTTACGTAGCGAATCAAATTTTGAGGCGGATATATTTATTAAATTTATTATCTTTGTATTTACATATATTGTACATTATACTTGTTTACCTTTTATGAGTACAGGAAACTACAGGTTTAGTACTAAATAAAAGTTAAACTTTTAGAATTGTAAAAAAAAAACTGTTAAAAAGTTCCTTTGTGAAAAGAAAAAAGGAGATAAACATATCAACAAACATATCAGTCACGTGTGCGTAGTCGTACAGTAGAATTTAAGATAGATGTGGCCATAGATCACGATTGTCAAACTTTGAAAAATTTTGATGTAATTTGCGTTTTTCTTTAACCTTTTAATAGCTCGTCCAGCTATTAATAAATAGATTGTTAAGAGGAGGTGTTCAAATTCTACAGTGCCAACTATGATACATGTGTTGTTGCATGGTAAATAAATAAATAAATAAATAATATTGTTACGCAGACACGCAGCCATCCTCTACCAGCCAACATGGACGAAGATACACAATTGTCACGACAAAGGCGAACCTCGGCGAGATTCAGCAACAAAAAGACAGCCAATGTGAGAATATGCCCTTAAAATATATTGTATTGTGTACCATATTCCACATAATAGGAGTAAAATTTTCGTCCTTCGGGACAGGCTAAGGCGTCTGCCTTACTGCCAGATCTCAGATTGTAATTTTTCTTCAATAGTTTGTTTTTGACATTTTTTCGCGGAAAATCGTTACATCTTTACTGTGGTCATTTTGAAACTTTTGTCACAGATAATATCGAGTCATTGCCGCCGTCTTACTGTAAGTGACAAGAAACAAACTTCACAGAAGTTTTTCTTTTTTAATATTTCTACACATTATAAATGTGATACTAAATTAAATTTTAGTAATAATAAATTTTGTAATCGATTGTGTAACAACAATTTCTTTTTTTGAACAAAGGATGGTAAGCCTTTTTTGGCGCTTACGCTATTTTTGCTATCTCGGCTTTCAGGCGTTTAAGGTAACACTTGCGATTAAAAATATGCAACAAAATGCGGCACGTTCTTTGCCACTTTGTTTATGTTACCCGGCGGAATTGTGATATGACTATGTCGGTTGCATGTAGGGTTGCTTACGTTGTGATTGTTTAATATTGATTCTGTCGGCTACACCAAAATATAAAAACAGTTGAGCTAACGATAAACTTAGTTATGCAATTTTGGCGGGAAATGTCGACGGAGCCTTGTCCGTTATAGTTTAAAATATAATTTGTAATAACAAATGCTATTTTGGTAAAAATGTCGCTTACAATAAGTCGACGGTCATGGCTCTATATGTACGTTTTTTGTTAAATTTGGGGGTTGGACCCAGGATTTTGGAGACAACAAAAAGTGGCAATATTAGTGAGGTAGCACCAGTCAACGTGTTAAGTTTATGTAACCAGTTTGTCGCATACCTCTTACTTCCGCTTCCATATTGCTAGAGTCTATCACTCACAATTACACAAATTCAAATTCATTTAAATTTGAATATAAGTCAGTTGCACAGTTGTATGTGAGCTAATAATTAAAACCGTTGATCATAATTTAAAAATTATCGCATCTTAACAGGACGCGACGGAATCAGATACAGAAGACGAAAACAATCAAACAGTGATAGAGAAGAAGCCACCAACCATTGTGAACAAAGACAGTAAGGCAGACGAGAAGATGGACGCCGAGACAGAAACAAAAGATGAACCTAATAATGAGGAGCAGCCCGTGAAAGAAGAGGACAAAGAGAGGTTTGTTCCTTCTCTTTGCTTTTCTATTCTCTTAATATATCTCAGCAATCTTCGGATTTCTAAATGCACCCGAATACTAATTTCAATGTCTAGTAATATTATTATTAAGTTTATATTGTTTACATTTTATTATTAACCACCATGATATTCAATTATTTTTGTGAAATTACTCAACTAAATTGTTGTTATTGTTAACACAAAGATTGAACACCACGAAATATTCCTTCGATCCGACTTAACGATACGTACTTTATTGTTTTGGTTTTCATGTGAGCTGTATACAGCTGTAAAACAGTTTTCCTTTTTAGAATAACATTTACTCCTTAACAATACATCAAGGAAGTTAACAAAAGTATAACCAAAATAAAGAATAGTAAGGACTCTATATATTTCTAAGTCGATTGAGTGCTTCCGGCCTGCACCAAGTGCAAAGGGCAGCTGATAGAGATCCGATGACAGCCGAAACACGAAGATTGCCGAGAGATATTACGTTGTATTGTTAACTTGAGTCCCTCAAGTCTGAGGATCGTGGTTAGCTTCGTACCTACTGTTGAAGAGGGTGATCTGCCTCCATTTGTTTTTTTCCATCAGTAACTTAACTGGCGATGACACAACTATTTTTTGTGACGTTCATCTAGGTCCTCATGGTAAAAGTTGTTTGGCTTCGTTTACTGAACATGCCCAGGTTGTCAGTTATACTTGATAAGAATTTTAATTTTGTATTTTTGTTTATAGTAATCAAGCTCCTGCAAGATCTACTAGAGCTAGAAGAAGAAGACAGAAGAAAGGCAACAGCCAGGAAACAGGTAAATTAAATTTAGTAGAAGAACAAAACTTATTTTTATTTATGTGTCATAGGTTATCATAACATAGAATGTTGATTTCGGTGAGGGAAGTATGTTGATTAATTTTGTTTTCTTTGGGTATTACACACAATTTGAGTTAATAATTTTAATCCTGGTGGTTTTATGGATAGAAATGGCGACAATGTCATTTAAAATTAGATATATTTTGTACGTAATAGATATACATAATATTAATGTGAATAAGAGTGAAGGTGAATGGGTCATTGACACTCGCGACTATTTTTCGCATCCTTCTTGTTTATTATACGTTTTATTATCTTTAATTTAAAGAAGTGTAAATGTTTTTTTTTATTGCCACAGGTCAAACTATACACGCTGTCACTTTTTAGACTGCATTTTTTGAACTATCTGTGTCAATAAAGTACAAATTTTCAATAGAGAATTTTGACACGAGTGTATATTCTTAGCTGTGACCTGTCATTTAGACAAAGGATCTAGGTTACTAACAGTACTAAACAATTTGTACGTAGCGTCAGAATCGTCATCATCGGAATCAGGCAGCGAGTTGACGCTGACGCGGCAGCCGCGTCGCTCCAATCGCACCCGGCAATCGAAACCGACGTTCGTGCAGTTGGGCCAGAGAGAAACACGAGGTAGAGGTTGGTCTTATTACTTTTTAGGCTAAGGACAAATTTTGCAGTGGAAAGAAAAGACAAAAACACTGAATGAGACGGTCTCAATTTCGCTCGATTGTTACATGTTGAATACATACGTTAATTTTCCCGCAAAATCTGTAAACAATGTGAAATTAGTGATATGCTTGCACTGCGAATTGAAAATATCGCTGTGTTTTGTAGAAGCTTCTTGTAGAGTGTAAGCGACATTTCGAAAAAAAATCAGGAGACTAGGTTTTCACGACTGTTTTAAAATATTTACGTCCTGTTTTAAAATTAAATTTTATAAAATATTAAACATGCCTCGAAAGAATTGTCGCTTAAGTGCTTTCTACAAAACACCGACGACGAAAAATAGCGTACGCTCTCGGAGCGTAGGGTTGTCACATTATAATTTTAGTTGTACAGGTTGCAAATATAATTCTCGTGCTATATTGAAATAATCTTTGTCAAATGCAGAAAGAATTCGTCCAGGCAAGTGCTGCTCCCTTACCTATTTCTGCCGCGAACTAGTAATGTGATCATTACTACGTTCCGGTTTTGAAGGACAGGCGTGTCGCTTACTACCCGGCGGCATGACTTGTTCATCCCGTCACTTGCCATAGTAAAAAATATATAAATGGCGTGTGTGACGTCAAGCGCTGTGCAACTCAAATGCTCCGCGCGACTATGCGAATGTGTGCATCCGTACAGTAGGGCTGCGACGTTTGTATGGAGTTACACTACTTGTCTTATTGCACTGTGATTTTAATATTCATAAATGACCGTCTCTTGTCCAATGGTGACCGGGATATAGTTGCATGTGGACATATTTCTGTTGCTGTATGTACGTATTTTAACAAATTAGTTGTACGTTTCTGTTTATAACAACTCAACATTTTATTGATTTTATAGAGTTCAGAACCCTACATTTATGATGTAGGCAAAATCTAAATCTCTAGGTAGTGTGTATGTTGGAATTATAGTGTTTCAGTAAATATAAATTAAAGCTGCCTTTAACATCGCAGACTGCAAACCGCGGACTGTAGCGGCAGACTGCATACTATACATAGTTTCCGTAAGCGCCAGCAATCGCTATGCTTCACAACAATTTCATTCTAGTTGTAACTATTAGAATCGCTTGCTGTCGGCAATTGCAGTCTGCTTTCTGTAGTTTGTGTTCTGCAGTCTGAATCTTAAGAAAAAATATATTAACTAGATGTCCTTGTAATAAGTTTTTTGTTGCAGCTAAAACTTTTACAATCAGAAAGAAACCATATTGTTTGAGGGAGAGAAAACCCAAGATCCTCAGGCGTAAAACAATTAGATGTAAGTTTTTCTGTTTACAACTTAAAATGAGGGAAAGAAACGGGAAACAGTTTTTGATTACTTCAGCTTGGAAAGGAAAACAATTTTTTTCGGATGTAAATCGTGTATATTTGTTTTTTCAAGCAAACCAATGGTCAGCCGTGATCATGGAATCTGTGAAGAGCCGGGAACGTTGGTTTGTTTGAATAAAAAACATATACGCGAATTTGACCCAAAAAAAAGTTTCCTGTTTCCAATCGCGAGAACCTAAAGCAAAATTGAACAAGAAATATGTGCAGATGAAGTATACATATAATAATATGTATACTGTGGACTGGAAAATAATAAATTCTATATTAGTAATAAAAAATCATCATCAATCAATCAGGGGAAAACACCTTTATGTGCAGCGGGAAAGGTGGAAAGTAAGGGACTTTAGGGTCTAAAATTTTAAAGAATGTATTATGTCCAATTTCGAGAGGAAAGTCGGGTAATCAAAGGACGCTAGCAACTCAAATTTTATCACCAAGCTGGTTGTAGTGGAACAAACCATAGACCACCCCATTGTAAGAATAAATGAAATAAATGAATGTAATATTATTCCAGTAGAATAAGATCCATTGTATTCATATATGTATACAAATACACCATTATTAGCCCAATTATTCTTTTTTAATGGTTTTTTTGTTGTACATTCAAAAATTATAATTACAACACTCAACAATAATATGAGGATATAAGTAAATATGTAATATACAATTTCAAGTGGAGTTTAATATCGTAGACTTCAATCGTAGACCTAGTCAAAGAACGGTAAAGAGCCGACTTTTATCACCCAGGTGGTCCTAGTGGAACATACTATAGACCGTCCCGTTTTATGAATGCATAAACCATTTTTTAAAGCACACTAAAAACTACAAAAGACAATGCGAACCAATAAATTATAAAAACAGGCTAATGAAACGTAAAAGTACACTTATGCAATGAGTTACTATCATAGCTTCTGTCTGCTTGTTAACACTAATTACCGTTCCTGCTAGGCTTTCCGTGTTCCCGTATTCCCGTGTCGTTCTTCACTTATAAACGATTCGATGGAGAATCAAGCCAGACAAGACACTATTTAATACACAGAGTGCATAACCTCCAAAAAGCCTAAAGTGACAACTCTGATGACTGACCTACATGTATTGCGTACGCGTCTCAACGACAAAAATATTAGAATGTTTACATTTGTTTTTTTTTTCAGCACAATCTCCAACGTCAAGCACAAGTAGCAGCAGTTCATCGTGTTCGGATCTAGAGGAAGATCTTAATGTGTCCATGAAAAACAAGTCCAAGGGCAGGTGAGGCTATTTGGCACAGAACTTGTCTTGAACGCACAAAAAAAATCCAACATATTTTTTACTTTTTGTATTGACTTCGCTTAAAATATTGAAATTTCTTTGTAGACAAAAGTCCAAAGCAGTAGACGAGAAGAAGACTGATAGAGCATTGAGGGATATACAACCGATCGAAGTTGACGGAAGCGTTCGGTTTTCGTCGGTAAGTTACAGCCTATCAATTTAAAAGATGCTGATTTAACCCATACGTATCTCATGGCTAGGGACCGGCGAGAGGGAAACCCGGGGGGGTTTTAATGGGGTAGGCCCTCCAGTCTGTAGGGAGAGTCCCCACATAACCGCTGAGTCTCCCTGGGCTCAGGGGTATCCATAAAGATTTCCCCCCGTCAAAAAAAAAAAAGGTACACCCTTCTTAC
The DNA here is from genome assembly GCF_003589595.1 of Hyposmocoma kahamanoa. NCBI lineage: Eukaryota > Metazoa > Arthropoda > Insecta > Lepidoptera > Cosmopterigidae > Hyposmocoma > Hyposmocoma kahamanoa. Next base: position 15,574,615 of record NW_020653853.1, on the reverse strand, counting down.
CGCGTAAAGCGAAAGAGCCTGGTGGTATTCATATTCCGTCTCTAGTTAAGCGTGTCGAGCTCTTAAATCTTGTTTAATAATGTGTTGAAACAATGGTTGATATAGCAACCCTATCTCAAGTTTGACAGAATACAAAATGTTCAAACGGCAACACTAAGCGGGAAAGACAGAATTTTGGCTTCACAGAAAACCAGCGTAACGAGGTGTTTTCTCACGTCTCGTTACAGAAAGCTGAGTGGAGACCATTTTGGTAACATTTTTAATGTAATTCTTATATTTTGTGTTATCCTAAGGTTGTTTTATTTTGTTGTCATTCTGTCATATATATTTTCGTAAGGTTACCAAATAAACTATTTTCCTTTCTTTCTTTCTATCAAAAAACAAGCTGTTTTTGGTCTTAGGTGATTGATCGATAATTTTATAAGGAGCGTGTCACAGCTCATTTCGTTTGTCGTTTGCTTATTGTGGAGTTATTTGTCAAGTAGAACGTGCTAACACCATCAGCCCGTGGTGGTGTATGCTAGACACTATTCAGATGCAGGATAGAAACTTTAGACGTCTTCAAAGAGTTCCGTGAATTTTTCAACGTGTATGTTGAAACATATACTTGTGATGAATCACAAGATGCGAAATTACACAATGGTGTGGACCCCCATGGGAATCAAATCCAGGTCTTCCCACATAGTAGTGAGGCTACTATTCCTTGATAAAAGACAATGGTTGATAAAATTGCAGTTGTGACTTAATAAAGGATGGTGACTGGAAATAGAGATGAATTACTGTGTTTTTTTTCTCAGGTTGGCGGTTTAGAAGAACACATAAAATGCCTACGCGAAATGGTACTATTTCCGCTCATGTACCCAGATTTGTTTCAAAAGTTTAACACACGACCAGCAAAAGGTGTCCTGTTTCATGGACCTCCGGGAACAGGCAAGACTCTACTGGCGAGGGCTCTTGCGAATGAATGTAGTCTGGTCGGCGGACGGAAGGTGGCTTTCTTTATGAGAAAAGGAGCTGATTGCTTGAAGAAATGGGTCGGGGAGAGCGAGAGGAATTTGAAACTTTTATTTCAGCAGGTATGGCTTGATGTTTTTTGTGATCTTTAAAATTATTTATAACAAGTTTTAATGTTATTAAAAACTGTAGGTATGTAATAAATGAGCATTTCACGATGTCACCTTTAGGCCACAAATCCGTAACGGGAGTGTGTTCAGCGGGGTGTTCAAGGTTTGTGCGTACGCTCAACGCACCAACGTACGGAATTCGCGGCCTTACACGTTATTTCATTGTTTTTGTACCGTCATCGTCAGTGATATAGGCAATCTAATTAACCTTAAATATTTAAAGTTTTATAATTTAAAGTTCTTTTAGGTATACTTCTAAGGATACATCAAACACTCAAATAATATAAATAACATAAATACTGAGTGCAGAACAGTTCTACAATATGCAGAAATTATGCAATACATATAAGTAGATGCCTTAATAATATGTGTGTCTTGCAGGCGAACAAAATGAAGCCGTCAATAATCTTCTTTGATGAGATCGATGCACTGGCGCCGGTGCGCAGCGTACGACAAGATCAAGTCCACACCAGCGTCGTCGGCACTTTGTTGGCTGAGATGGATGGTCTGTGTGACAGGTTGGTCGTCTACAACATAATGTATGTTAGTGTGAATAGCCTTCGTCTGCCGGTGAACTGTTCATATCGCGTCATTACTTTAAACGTGCAACTTGGTAGACAGCAAACTCGTGATAATGGACGCCAATGTCTGCATTACCATTTTCCACAAGTATAAAGAATTAAAATTTAAATATCCCCCGATACAAAACAATGTACTCCGATCGGACAAGTGGGAAAGTATAATAAATATTCATTTCATTATTCAGATTCCTACACTAACTGAGAAAAGAGCTGATAAATGCCTTCAAATATAAAAAAATCCCTGAATGAGATCAGATCATCCGTCAGGCGCTACATCGAGTATATATATCTGGTTATTATACATAACCTACATATAAACTTATAACTCCTGTTTCTGCGTCTGGGGTTTAAAATGAACTCGTTGTAAAATACCGTACGGAGTTGATTGAAACACGATATTGACAGTTGTAGTAATACAAATTTAATGGCAACACTGGCGTTGACACCTTTTATTAACCATTAATTATAAGACAGCAAAGCTACACATCGATCGACGACTCAGATCGACAATAAATACTGTAGAAGTGCTTAGTGGAGTCTATTTTAATAAATTTTCTATTTTCTGTATATAAAACGAAAGTTATCCTTATACACTGCTGCAACGTAATAGACTTTTTTTGGAAAACGGGTGTAAATCATTCGTCTTTCAGCTGTTGCCGCTAGATGGCAGCACATTGAATGAAATTTCAATTATAAAATAAAAACGTCGTAACTTGCAATAATGGATATTGAACTTTCAACAATATGCCAACTGGGACTTATCAAAATTTCTAAAATTCAACATTATGTTAGTGTGAGTTTTGGCCACAGCGGTTTTGATAGTAATGGAGCCATTGTATTTTTTCGTCGTTTGACAAGATTTTTTTTATAGGTATTTGTGGTCTAAAATTTCAGTCAGAACAGATACTCGAGATATATCATTAAATAAATGCACAAACAATGGTTATTTTTTGTTTTCCAGGGGCGAAGTAATAATAATAGGGGCTACAAATCGCCTGGACGCAGTAGATCCAGCACTGCGTCGCGCAGGGCGTTTCGACCGGGAGTTGCATTTCCCACCGCCACACGCCTCGGCACGGAGGGATATATTGGATATCTATACAAAGCATTGGAGCCCGAAGCCTAGCGAGGAGACTTTGTATCACGTGGCACAAGTTACCAGTGGATATGGAGGCGAGTTTTAAAATCATAACTTTAATACTGTTACGACAAGTTTCTTTTATTATTGTATCAGAAACATAGATAAATATTAGAAAATATCACATATTTTCCTCTGATCCCAAAGAAAGTAACTAAAGCACTTGTGTTATGGAAATCGGAAACAACGACGGTACCACAAACACCCAAAGCTGAGACTAAGTGACAATTTTTTTTTTGAGATATCATAAAAGACCGTAACCCAGTTTTAGAATATTCAAATAGTTTAATAATATTTCAGCTGTGCGTCATTAGGGTAAGTTCGGAAAAGTCGAACACGTTAACTACTTTTAAAAGATAATTTTGTGCTCTATCTTTGGCTATTTAAAACGGATATTTGACCATTTGTCACTTAGCCAGCATTATTTATAGTTTTATTTAGATACTTAAGTAGATGTTTTTTTTAATTCAAACTATTGTATTTGTACATGCCATAAGCATAATATGCTATTCCACTTGCTATAAGTATACATAAAAATATCCCTAGAGCACAAAGTTCAATGACCAAAACCCAGCGCACTGTGGACGGTGATTAAAAAACCTGTTGGAATAGAACGTTTAAGTCGTTTATAATAAAAGGATGACCTCAGTGGCTCAACGGCTTGATCTGTGTATACTACTGGGTGAGGAGGTCCTAGTACGACTAATTTGAAATGAACTGGAAATGAACTGTTCTGAAATGTTTCTGCTCTGGATATTTCCTAGTTCAAACTAGGTCTTGGTCTCAAAACCAAGTAAACATTATTATTAATAAAGGTATTTTTACAAGAGAATTATCGTAAAAATGTTTAGCTAATGTTTTGTTTTTTTTTTTATTATAGGCTCGGATCTAAAGGCCCTATGTTCAGAATCAGTATTAAAAGCTCTACGAAGAGTTTATCCGCAAGTATACGAAAGTGAACGAGCGTTATTAATAGATGCTAAGAACGTAAGTAAATTTTGTCATGTTTATTTCCAGCGAATAACAACTAAATTGTTTTCGAATCCTATGAATATTTAGGATATGAAACTATTTTTCCGGATTTAAAGAGCGCATGTTTATTTTTTCAAACAAACCAATGCTTGGGGCCCTTTACAGGTCCCATGGTCACGGTTGACATGGGTGGCTTTAGATTTTCACGATGGATACACATTGGAAATGATTTTTTTTTTCGGAACTAAATCGCGTTGTTTTTCAAACAAACCAATGTTTCGGGCCTTTACCGGTCTCATGCTCATAGCTGACTGAGATGGTAATTGTTTTTTATTTCCAAATGGACATTTGTTTTGAGTAAAATTACGTTGTCACCAGGTGGAAGTGATGAAACAGGACATGCTAGACGCTATGCGCAGTCTAGTCGCGGCGGGAGCGAGAACTTGCCCGTTGCCGGCCAAAAAGTTGCCGCAGCACTGCGTACCTTTATTAAACGCACAGTTGCAAGCCGCTACGCAGATGTTGAACGTTGCTTTCCCTGCTACTGAGGATCGAAGGTAAACGACAAATAAAAGAGAGAGAATTTGGCTAATTTTAATATTCCTTGGGGTTACATCACTTTTGCACTGATAGCCTCAATTATAAAGGTCATATATATTTTTGGGGACGATTCCACATTCTTATTATTCTACAAGGTTGAAAAGTAATCTCTTTTGACTATTCTAATTTAATAATACTGGCCACTATCGTGGCGTACTCGTTCTTACTTCTTTTTTCAAAATTAGCGATACTCTTTTGTTTATTGCGTTTCATTTTGTGTGGACAATATGTCGAAAAAAAAACTAAATGTTTAAAAATTTATGACTACTTTTTTTAAGAGGGTAATGTACCTTTCTTATATCCCTTTGAAATATAATAAGCGCATTTCCTTTGCAGGCATATTGAATAAAAGTAGCCATGGTCGTCTTTTATTTTACACTTAGGTCGATTACTTTTCAACTACTTTTCGTACTGGGGACCTCTAAAATTTAAATAAAATCAGCTGTTCCATCATGTAAAAAAAAATCCACAGAACAGGCCATCAGTACAGTAGACCGTTCATAGAGTAACTATACACTCTACAGTGAAAGGTTCAAACCTTATCCTTGTCGCAGAATCTTAAACAAATAATTTCTCTTATATATTACGTGAACGTTGATCTCAGAAGTCAAATAGTAAGGACGACCAAGAGAGTTATTTTTGATTAAATCTCTTGACATAGTATTTTTGTCATTAAAGCTGGCAAATTATTCAAGAGTTGACATTCATTACTTATTTCACTACTCCTCACTAATCAATGAACAGCTGATGAATGTTTGTGACAAGGCATAGGCAATGTTGCATCGACGCTTGGGATTTATTAAAAATAAACCCTGTAGACCATAATGTTTATTTTCCCGTAAATTTATAATTTAGCAGTAGAGCTCCTTGTTAAAGAATTCGTCCAGGGAACTACTGTCATCTTACTTATTTCTGCCGCCAAGCAGTAATATGAGCATTACTGCGTTCCGATTTGGAAGGGTAAGGGTGCTGGTGAAATTACAGGCACATGGGACTTGTCTACTTATGTCACAGGGTAATGGGAGCAGTTGCAATGCCCCTCAGATATTTGTTATTTAAAGCTCTGAGTGGCACTGCAACTATAGTGTCAGTCACTTGGATTCATTAAAACAAAATCTGCAATTGGGCAAACCGGTACCGTTTTTTTTTTTCAAAATCTATTCGGTATATCGAAGCCTTACTTTCTCAAACTCGTATCTTATAAA
>NW_020653853.1:15427482-15563995 GCF_003589595.1 Hyposmocoma kahamanoa | reverse complement strand
GTATTAACTATGACGCTATTCAAAAAACTACCTCCTTATTGGTTAAAATATAAGCGGTATTTGGCCAACCATGGACACTTCTATCTCTTAGGTTTTTTGTTTGGTAGCGTTTAGCTTTCATTTGTGTTTATGGTCGTGGAATTACTATAATCTTTAAATATTGGTTGTTTCATTATTTTAATTTAATTTTAGAAAAATTAGTGTACGCAATCATTACATAATTAGTTCTTAAAATCTCTTACCTACTTACTAAACACGGTTTTCGATTTGAAGATCGTCATTTTGCAATGATTGTATTAAGTACTATCTGGTTGAAAACATTAATTTCTTTACGACATTTTTTGCACTACACGTCAATGACCCAAAGGGTCGTTTATTTCAGAACGACTTTATTACTGTTAATCATATAGTCGTAAATTGAGCTTGGTAATTGGGTACTAGTTATTAACAGTACGAAAGACAATTAAATAAACGCGTTTTCCAGCTCCGCCACCACCGCCACCCCGAGAAAGCGAGCATGAGATCGCTCGCCGCAAGCGCAAAGAAGACTACAAGTTGCGAGAACTGAGAATTTTCTTGAGAGACATTTGCCGAAAGCTTGCCTCTAATCGGCGTTTCTACAAGTTTACTAAACCTGTGGATTTGGAAGAGGTAAGTCAATGAACTGAATGAACGACTTAACCGTCAAGTGTGATTCATGAAAAATTAAATTTCCTAAGTTTTGAAGGGGATGAATTTGACGGTAACCATATATTTGCGAAAATATTTCGCTATCGCGCACCTAAAGTGTTTTTTCTATAGGATGTCATAATGTTATTTATAGTTTAAAGGTGGCGGTAAAATGGTGTAAAGGTTGTTAATTTTCAACATTTTTCATTAAAATGCTTATGCCACAAAAAATGACTCCGATTTTTTAAATATTTTTTATGAGGAAGTGTGAAAATAAAGAAATTGTGTTACCAGTTATATGATACCAGTTATATCTTATAGAATAATAGATTGTATAACTAATTGAAGACTGTCATCTCAGCCGTGACCATGGGATCTGTAAAGGGCCCGAAACATTGATTTGTTTGAAAAAAAAAAGTTAAAATGTGCGATTCAGATCTGAAAAATCCACAAGTGCTTTGTTGAGGTGCACTTCACTTTTATGTTATTCTTCGTTTCAAAGGTGTTGTTATTATTATTTTTATAGATGTCTTTAAAAAACAACGCATAAAAGTTAATTTAATGCGTGCTTCTCTGCTGGCAGGTGAAGGACTACTTAGATATAATAAAACAGCCGATGGATTTGGAAACAATGATGACCAAAGTGGACATGCACAAGTACTACTGCGCCAAAGATTTCCTTGACGATATTGATCTCATATGCGCTAACGCATTGGAATATAACCCTGACAGGTAAATAATTATAATGTATTATAAATGATGTATATAATTATAAATTACCTTTGGAACACGGTTTCATATTTAAATTGTATATACACCTGTAAACAGTTTGACGGTGAATCTAGACAGTGGTTATTAAGGCCTATACTAAATTTATATACAGGATTATTTTTAAAATACTAACAACCACGCAAACTGTGTTACTAACAATCATAAACAACTACTTTAGTTCCATAGCTTTCTACAAAACGTATTAAATTTAGCCAAAATATTTTTTGAAGTTTTTGTTTGTACTATCTGACACTTTTTAGATCTGCATTTTGTAGTAAGGTATAGTCTGTTCCAATCCATTTCAAACGAAATGTAAATAATACGGTTTGGTTGCATTTCTAAAGTAATCACTCAATAAATCGAATAAGTAACACTTACACGTATATTTCGAAGATTTTGACTTGATATCTCATCACTTTTTCCAATAATATTCATTTGAACAACATCGTGAAATCGTATTTGAAAAATGGTACTCAAAAAGTCGGGTTATTTTTTAATTAAAGATGTATGAATAGTCTATGGTTGCATAGTGCTGCACGTAAGAAACGTTCAGTTCATTGAATTAAAGTTTTTGTAATGGATTAGTAAATCGAAAATTTCGATCGCAATCGAACGGGTATCAGAAAAGTAAGATTTCGCAAATTTTAAAATATGCTTTTATAGGTTATGTAATGAAAACCGCTAGTATGACTCAATTAAAGAAATCGATTTATTCAATTAATTAATTGATTTGTAGTTGGCAGTAAAATTTGCCATCACTAAACCGTCTATGGTCGGATCAGTGACTTGTTTGTTTACTTTTTGTTTAAAGTGGATTGAAACAAAGTATAAGTTCAAACGCGCAAGCGACTCCCACCCCCGTCCTGTATTTTTTATATGAAATTAAAATCTGTTGAATTATTAAAAGTCTTGGAAAAGTTGTGGTTTATGATGTTTGTATTATAATACTGCGAGATTGTTAGAATTTTAAAAATAACCTGATATGGATCGGAATTAAAGATCTTAGATCTCAATGTCTCACGCGATGGCGAAGCGGGCCTCCAGATTCAGGTTTCCTATACCTGTAATTGCGCGGTTCGCTGTTTTTTATGCTGCCAAACAACTACACTGTTGTCTGGTCTCAAACTAGGGAAATCCCTGTACTATGAGTACTAGAGCAACGGAATTTACTCTGGGGAACTTCCCAGAACACCTGGACCAGACCCAATTTTGAAAAGTTTATTTCCCAAAATAAGTCCTGGACTAGGGACCTCCGAATCCAGCGCCCACAATGTACACTATTAGGCCACCGAGGTCGTCAATCTGTGCACTGTACTTATCGATTTAAATGTAGCAGTGCTGCTTTCCGGTAGAAATAGGTACATGTACCGGTGGGTTTTGAACCTTATTACCAGTAAGTTTACGCTAGTTTTGATTTATCACACCAGTCACTGTCAAAAGAAGTAAATATTTATTTTTAAATGCAATTCAACATGGCCAAGGTGCAAATGAAAAACCCTCAGCCTTTGATTTGTTTAAAATTCTTTTTTTTGATGCGACTTGATTTGTTTGTGACTGGATAATGGGTTGTCTATACATACATAAAGGTTTTTTATAATTTTCAGGTCATTAATGCTTTGTTGCAAATTTTTCCATCAAATTTCAAAATAATATTAGAATAAAAATAATTACAAAAGTGTTCATTGTAATAAATCTTGCTGATTACTGTATTCCTAATTTTCCATGTGAATTCAATTTCAAATTTTAGCCCAAGAAAGTTACATGTTTTTTTATTATTAACCACAAACCTTAACTCTTAACACGAGCTCATTCAACAAGCACTCTTCTACAGTTTTGAAAATTTAAATCAATCATTAAAAAAGTTGCACAAACATTAAAAAAATCTCACAAACATTTCTCGACTTCCCATACAAACAACACCAAAAGCAGATCTGGCAAATCCATTGGTTTCTAGAAGTTAAAAAAATATATACTAAACATAGATCTTGATTTTTAAGTCACTCTAAACTAAGTTCATTTTTGATCATTTCTGTGTTTTATAATTTTACCATCAATTTTTTTCTAACACATCATATTTTTTGTTCCACATTTCCTCCAGTGCCAATCAAAGGGCTAGAGGGGTGTATACTAGGTAATATACAGCGCTTGACTATCTTAAATGAAGTAATAATGATGTTTCCATTTAAAAGGCCTTATTATCGATTCCAATGGGTACTTTTTGGTCATGGTTTTTAGGCCTTATAACATTATATTCCATCTTACCTATAATTTTTTATAAAATATACTAGTATGTTTCGATACTAAGGTGCCTGGTCTATGTTAACATCACAATATTGTATGAAATACACATTTAAGTAAAAATTACAGTAGATAATTTATGTAATTACATAGTCCTCTAACCTTTTGTCCATTTATTATATTATTTGTTCATAATTATCATCTTTTTATTCATTTGCCTAACTTAAGTAGATGCATGTTGTTTTAGCTAACATCGTAGAATAAGTGCTCGTATTGTAATTGAATAATATGCTCAATATGCTAGCAAATAAGTACGTATATTATGTTATTTATATTTAATATCGTAAATATTGAATGAGTTTATGAAATAAAATACTATTATTTAACGAAACTGCGAATTAAATTATACGAGCTTCAGTTTTTTATTGTGAATTTTATGAGTTTGTTAGCGTGTGTGTTAAGTAAAGTAAAGCTGTTTTGAGAGTAGCGCTTATGACTGATGCGGGTGGTCTATTTGGAAACCTATTTAAAACGTTGTATGCCCAATAGTCACGACTAAATTACACCGTGTAATTAAATAAGCTTACTCCGTCGCGGGTCGTTACCGCGACTCTCAAGGCATCGATAAACTAGTGCAAAATTAGCTGCTATAAAGTAACAATATAACTACCCTGATTCTAATAAATTTCTCTTTAAGTACACGGTTACGTATTATGATTAATTTCGTAACTGTATGATTATTGCAATCCGACTGTTTCCTGTGCTCTTACCAAATATTGTAAATAAACTATACAGTAAATAAATTGGGAAGAAAATGTACACAGTTCGTGTTTTTAATCAAATGCGGTAAGCACACTGGTAACAACCGTTAATATATATTTTACAAATTATCCTCCCGTGAAGTATGTAAAAGGAAGTAACAAGAATAGTGGCCTTATACAAAATAGTTCCTTTATTGACTGAAATGTATTATTAATAAAGCTAAATAACATAAAGCTAAATATTATCCTGATTGGGACACCGAGCTTTTCATTGGCTAATTACACAGCAACATGGGTATGGTTTACGATTTGCCAAGTTAGTCTAGCAAACACGTCTAAGGCTGTAAATTCGGAACGGCGGTGCGTTCAGCAAGGCGTTTAAGATTTGTTTGACATTGCCCGCAAACGTGTGTTGTCTTGTGTTGGATATATCTAACCTACGCGAAAGTCTTGAACTTCCCAGTGAACGCACAACCGTTGCGAATTTGTAGCCTTAATTTTTTTTTGAATCATCTTGATGAACTAGATGCGTTTGAGATAGGCCGCTATTCTAGAAAATTATCGATTTCTAAAGATACAAAATAGTATAGCAAGAAATTATAACACGCGTATTGTAAACAGAACGTCGTCTGACAAACAAATTCGGCACGAGGCGTGTTCCTTGCGCGACCATGCACATGCACTTATCGACGTGGAAATGGACAGTGACTTCGAGCTTGAGTGTCAGGATATTGCGAGCAAGAGACGGCAGAAGGGAGAACAAGCTGATGCCGATTTGCCAGACTTTATTTATACAGCTTCGAATTTATGTAAGTATTGTAAAACTTCAAATATATGACGTAAATCCAGAGCTTTATTTCATACTAGCCTGCGGCACTTTATTTACATAGAATAAGTACTTCGAGTAGTCTACTGTACTATGCTAATTTGTTTAGTTTTATTGGTTCTCCATACAAACTTGCATCCCCTATTTCACTCCTTTAAGATTTGTTTTAGTGACAAAAGTAGCCTATGTTTTTCTCCTAGGTCCTATCTATCTCTATATCAAAATTCATTCATATTGGTACAGCGGTTTAGGCGTGAAAACGTAACAGACGGAGTTACTTTCGCATTTATAATAGGGATAATATTATTTGATCTTCAAAAATATAATTGATCTATTGTAAATGTGCACTTTTTTAAATAAACGATATTTTTTTATGTTTGATATATATACTAATTGGTCCATCTATATTAGTTGATCTATGGATAAATTATAAATGAACTGCATTCAAGGTAACACTATCATTTTGTTTAACCATACTAAATTAATATTTGGTATTAAAAAATGATATTTGATCCTCTTTTTTTATTATTGGTCTTTTCTTTTAAGGAGTGATGGCATTTATAACCAGTATAATAATATCTTTTAATATTGATCTTCTAATAAATCTTGGTTGCGCCCTCCATTCAGTAGGTTAGGTTAGTATATGAAAAAGCAGGACGAGACGAACGACCGAAGCGAGCATGAGGCGGCAGCGGCCGGCGAGTGCCAGACGCCAATTTGCTTACGTTTCCGAACATGTTTTCAGGTCAAATTGTACTATATTAATATAATACTAGTATAATCAACATTTACTTACTTTTAAAAACATGTAACTAAATTTTATTTTTAATGCTCATTTGTCTTAGTTTTGAGGCCCAACATAAAACTATAAAAGTTAATATTTTATGCAAATCAAACATTTTTTGCGTAGCTCAGAATATACGTGAGGCGCACTGTAAGTTTTCGAAATGAATAAGAAAAAAATACTATAAATGGTCAGAAATGAATTTGTTGTTTCTCAAAATATTCTCCGTTAGCGTTAATGCCCTTTGTCATACGAATGAACCAATTTTGAAAACATTTATGCCACTCCTCCGTGACAATTTCTGAAACATATTTTTCATACTGTTTGACAGCCTCTTCAGGTGATGAAAATCGTTGACTGCGTAATTGGTTCATAATTTTTGGAAGTAAATAAAAGTCACAAGGTGTCAAGTCGGGACTGTACGCGGTATGGCTCATAATGTCAACGTTGTTTACCTTCAAAAATTCATTTGTCTGTCTGGCCGTGTGAGAACTGGCATTATCATGGTGCAAGGTGATACGGCGTTTATGGTTATTTTTACAGAGTTTGTCAATAACTTTTGGCAAACAAGTGGTCGTGTACCAATCACTGTTCACGGTACGACGATTCTCCAAAGCAACAGTTGCCACATGTCCAGTTTTATTAAAAAAAGAAGCAATCATCCGCTTAGAGGCACTTGCACGCGCGCCACTTTGGTTGGTTTCGGCTCATTTCGAAAGACCCATACGTTCGATTGCTGCTTTGTTTTAGGATCGTAACTATAAATTCATGTTTCGTCACCCGTTACTATGTCCCACACCAACTTTGGCGACCATCACGAAATTCGTCACTGAGATTCACACGATCGCGTTTGAATTCTGCAAACCAGCTATAAATAGTCGTCTTGCATGGTGCTTCATCGCCAAAAGCAGTTTGAAGCCGAGTGACGCTCCGCTGAGCTGTTAAATTACACTTAGCAATGAGCATTGAGTAGAGTTCTAGAATATGACCCTTAAAGTCGTAGAAAATCATACTACGAAAATTTTTACGAGTTAAATGTAGACAACCAATTTCTAAAATGACGCCACAATGTAAAAACAAGTGACAGTCAGCTTAAACAAACTGTATTCTATTTTCAAATGTTGTAATTACTTTTTAAATATTGTTTATGTAAGTGGCCAGTTCCAGAAACTTATAGTGCGCCCTATGTATTAAAATATCCATTGCTTTAATTTATGTCTCACAGAAAGAGAATCAATTATTAGAAAAGATGACCGTTTAGATTTTTTTGCCTGCTGCTTTTGCAAATTTAAAATGATCATTTAAATATATGCCTTTATTAGTATGGATTAGTAAGGCTCAATTTACATTGCCGCGATTTCTGTTATATGGAAGCTAATTTCTGTAACGGAATTGTGCATAGTATAATGTAGTAGTAGTAGTGATGAACTTTGTGTCATTGTATAACGTACAAACTGTACTCTAGCTAAATCCGATGTAGAATAAAGTAGAATTATTGTCAAAACATAAAAATATTAGAGCCGAATATAAGTAAAAGTCGTGCTATGTCATGAAGAGATTAGGAAATAAGGGACAGAATGTGTTTAGCAATTAAGCAAAAGTTTCTCTCAAGTTATGAAAATTAAAGCTTCCCTATTTATACATTTAAAATTATTTCCAGCTCAATTTAACACACCGACTGGCGACAAGAACTGTCAAACTCCACACAACGGCGAGAAGAGTGACTGCCCCTCATCTAAGCGCAAGCGGAGAAGAATGAACGCGTGGTCCAAGGGGCAGGTGGCCAAGCGGCCGAAAACTACGCCAAAGGTTTTTCTTGATTCTTTGTTAATTCGCGAGATTAATAATTTGTTTACATTATTCCGTAAAGCACTTTGAATCTTTGTTTATTGCTCCTGAACGTATTTTGTGTATCATTTATTAAAAGCTTAGCAAAAAAGATAACTCTAAAATAAGAACTTGGACTAGATAACATTGATGTTAAAAATTGTTATTTATGTACCAAGGTTTATTGTCCACATTTAACTTGCCATTTTATAAGTTTTATTAATAGCTCATATTTTTTTACAGAATTGCAAAGAAACGAGCTTAGTAATAACAGATGAAGAATCAAAAGAGAATAAGCCTATCACGTCCACACCTCTTCCTAACGGCGAGGCCATGACGTCATCATCGGGGTCCGACGACGACGCACCGCTCCGTCGGCCGCAGGACGAAAGTGTATTCAATATTACAGCACAGAGCGTCAATAACCATGTTTTAGAGAGGTTAGTGTACAAAGTTATGTTTAGAAAAGTTTTGGCGGAATTTGTGTGACAATATAACCGATAAGTTCTGAAATATTTCATAGACCGCTATACTTAGAGACAGAAGCATACCTAAACTTAGTATAGACTTTTTCTTTGCAGTCCCACAAAGTCGGCAGAAAAGTCGCCGGCGAAAGCATCACCAAAGAAGAGGAGTTCGGGCCATGAAGTTCATAGTGGTAAGTACAGTGTTCTTAAAATAGTTTATGCTGTTCACTGGTTAACCTTACAGAATATATTATTTGTAAGCATTGACCTACCAACAAATGGACATTGGGTCTAATACAAAAACCACGAAAAAAATGTCAGAGGTTAACCTATACAAACGTAGTGACATGTAACGAAATATAAGAAACTAAAACATTTAATTTAAATTGTAACGTCATTGCAGTACTGCCTGAATTTGCTTACAACAATTTAAGGGTCCAAAAACACCATATTCAGCTTCTACTGGAAACTTAACAAAATGCACCATATTTAGCTTCGACTGAAAATTACTTGAACACAAGAGTAATGGAATAGCCTTTCTCATAAATATTAATTATGTTTTTTATTATTATGTCGAATTTTGTACAAATTCACTTAAAGGTATAATAAAGAGTTGGGCAGATACATACATACAATTATTACTACAAATGTGAAAATAAGCGTGTACTATAAGAAATGTACCGATATTCTAACTAAACGTAAACTCAAATATCCGTAATTCCGATTTATAACAAAACCATTACGCTTTCGAGTAATTTTGATGCTTTTTATATAGACAAAATTAGCTTTTGTTTTGTAATCTTCGTAAAAACACATTATGAAAATTCGAGCTAATGTTATTTCGGGCAAATGTATTTTCTGACTTCTGATAGGCAATCCCATGCCGTAAAACGACTACAACAATATTTTGTTAGTTATTACTAAAGTTTAATAAAAAAATCATTTTAAAAATAGGATTAAAATCAAAGCAACTCTACAGTTCCTTTGTTCTAAATATTTCAATCGCTTGTGGTTCGAAGAACTGAAAATGACCAAGAAGTTTATATAAGTTTCTTGAAACTGACGTAATGGGTCTCTTTCCATCTTTTGCGCATGCAATGAGTAGAAAAAGGACAGTTAGCTATTTCATTATTTCGTGTGCTTTTGTAATTTACATTTACGATTCAGTTATATATAAATTAGATACTATAAAACTGTACAAAATAACATTTTTAAATGACAACTATGATAACACAATATATTTCTTTAGGGAAAATATGATACAAAATCCTGTTTTCACACTTTACTGCAGTAATTTTAACAAGTTATTATTTGTACTGCATATAACGGTACTGCATGATTGACAACCGCGCTGTCACTCGAACAAACGAAGACTATTGCGCGATTGACGCTCTGTATGCGATTTTAACGCCCTACAGGTGCGGACACTTTTTAGCTCGAACCCGACGTCCATTTATTGGTAGGTCAATGTTTGTAAGTGTAATTTTACTTTTTCTTTGATGTTATCAAACAGTCAGTACCTTTTGTTTGTGTTTTCCTTGTTACTAGTTTTTTTGTGAAAATACTCCACTCGTTTGTTGTTATTGTTGACACAAAGATCAAACAAACACACAGTCAAATTTTTTCGATCCGACTGGAGTCGAACCAGCGACTGTTTGCCAAACCGGGGCTACATTGCGAATTTTGCCATGTGCTTTTTGCCGATCTTTGTATTGGATTTTAAACGGTTTCTTTTGCCGTAGCGCCACTTACGACAAACCTATTATGCTATTTGTTTATAATACCAAGTGACGGCACGAACAAGTCGTGCGCCTGTTGATAAGCGACATGCCTATCCATAGCATAGAGAAGCAGAAGTGCCTCCGTGGCCGAACCCCGGTTCGATTCCCGGGCCAGGAAAATATTTGTATGGCCTATATTTATTTCCACGTGAGTTTGGGTCTAATTTGTGGTTGTCTATGCATGTGTCGATGGCACCCGCGACACAGGGTTTCCCTAGTGCGGGGCTATGTTGAGTGTGTGCGTTATTAATTTTTATTAATTATTATTAATTATTATTAATTATTATTAATTATTATTAATTAATATTAATTTTTATTAATTATTATTAATTTTAATAATTATTATTAATTTTTAATAATTATTATCAATTAATATTAATTTTTATTAATTATTATTAATTTTAATAATTATTATTAATTTTTAATAATTATTATTAATTATTATTAATTATTATTATATATTATTAATTATTATTAATTATTATCCATTCATAAGCATATTTGGTTTCATTCAGTTGCAGTGCCACTCAAGAGCTTTAAATCGCAAAGATCTTGGGGGCACTGCCACTACGCCCGTCACCCTGAGACATGAGTTGGCAAGTCCCATGTGACTGTAGTTTCACCAGCACCCTTCCCTACCCTTCAAAACCGCAACGCTTTATTACTCACATGACTGCTTGGCGGCAGAAGTAGGCAAGGTGGCTATACTTCCCTGGACGAACTCTTTCACAAGGAGATCTACTGCTACTAAAATCAGTAACACAGCCCTCGCTGTTATTTTGCCACATCCCTTCATGGAATAAAACACAACAAGCAAAATCTATATAAAGGCATAAATTATTACATTGAAGAATCACTGTATTTTATTTACAGATATGGAAAAAGTACTGATAAACAAGACTGAACTAGACAACGTACTATACAAGAACACGAAGGCGTTACGCACTATCGGCCTCGAGGCGTTAATAGAGCTGCACGCGCAACTTACACGCGCCGTGAACGCGTATGCAAACGAACGAGACCGCGCGCAGTTGCCGAACGAACTTAGCACCATTGTTGGCAGATACGTGCACCAGCTGGCAACGTGTAAAAAGTGAGAGTGGGATTGCTTTGTTGTGTTAGTGAGGGGAAAGGATGACCTACTGTTAAGCCTGTAAAATGAAATTGTTGCAGTGAATCTTTAATTTGTATCGTATAGAGTGAGGATAAAGGTCAGTATTCGATGTAGCTAACATTACTATTGTACTAGAACTCTAAATTACATCACAGCATTTGTCATTTCATTTGAAATGGTCAAAAAATTCGGTTCAAACGTTTCGGGTTGCTAACCTGCCTTAATTTGAAAACTAGTCTGAAATTTCCCATATATTTACGAAAGTAATTCTTTGCTTTTCAAGATCAGAAGTTCAGAATTGGTTTCGGGATTATAAAGAAATTTCACTCTCGAATCCAGAGTAGAACCTGCGTAACTGCTAAGGTTACATGTAAGTGATATACTCAAAAGTAATTGTTGTTATGATTGTTATTCAGTACTAAGATAGTCTGAGTGCGGTTCAATGTTTCTGAACACTGCGGTCAAATAAAAAAAAAACAATTTAAAAAGTTACTACTATCTTTTTACTTCTGACTGTATCTGTCTAGAAAACACATACCCGTAGAACTCTCACTTAAAAAGCGATGCGCGAGCTATTGGTTACAAATACACAAGCTCTAAGTATTAAGAAGAGAAAATTGTTATATATTCGAGCAAATGTACTTAATTATCTGTAAGAACCTGAGCTGGTTGTGCTCGCGTCGTAAGTACAAGCGAAAGTGATACAATGTACGTAGAAACTCAATTTGTGGCTAAAATTTGCTCGCGTAACGTATAACTTAAACGTGTTGATTCATCAAGTTTTCTGCGAGATGAATGTGCGCCTATGTCTATAGATTTGACGTTGCAGATAATTTGGTCAATCTGTTATTGAGTATCGGATATATGAGGTCATTGGTAGAGTACTATGCAGGCTTAACATGTTTTGATAGCTCGGCGAGGTTTGACGAACGCACTCGAGTAAGATCGAGTGAAACCGATGTGTTAGAGCAAACAAAATCATAAAAGCTTCTCGAGACATGCCAAAGTTGTGAAGCCAGCATTAGACTTTTACTGTAAATACATTTGCCCTGTGATGACATTTGTAATGGAAGCTATCGTGAATTTTATCGTATTGATAATGTATAAAACTTTGTCCCAAGGAAACGTCCGAAGTTTTATAGATATTGCTATAACGTATAGAAAGAAGAAAGAAAGCGTGTTGCATTGTTTGTGGATGAACTTTATGACAATTATAAGTTAAAATTTGGTTTAAATGCGGAATTGTGGCATGGTTACTGCCAGATTAGTTATACTTAGCTATTTGTATCTGTGAAACATTCATTTAGTTTAACTGTTTGTCGAGTTTCATAGAAAAATCTTAATGTAAAATTATGACAAAATAATCTTTATTTGATTTACAATTCTTTTAAAGATTTTTGTGACATTGCACTGCCAGATGGTTGTGGATTTAATTATTAGGATTATTAATAAGTTGCTATTATTCTCATTATTTTTATTACAAAAAAAGACTAAAAGATACTTGTTTGTTTCTTATATTAGCTTTCATAATTTCACAGTAAGTTTTTTCTATAAATTTTTCAAGTATGTGTCTGAATATCAATTTTATTTATATTCATCAATTTCAAATGCTGATCGATCAAAAAGTATAAACAATGGCACTAGAAATTGAATAGAATTTTACAGAAAATTTTTCGTTGCACTTTAACATGATGCCTTGAAAAGCGAAAATTATTGAATATTTATTTCCTTGGTTTAGCGTCCTAAAGAGAATCTTAGCTTCCGACACTAAAACTGGTCATTCTATAACCATATCTCAAATTTGGTTACAATTGGACAAACGATATCGAACTCAAAGAGCAAAAAATACCAAGCTCATTGTCGCAAAGAAATAAGTATGACAGTCAGGTCCAGGTTAATGTTTCGTGAGGAATTTAATATTTGCTATGTGCTTAAACTATACTTAAGAAATCACTGCCGCAATGGTCCTAAAGTATTTTTAATGTAACACAATTTTTTTTACGTAATCCGATGGTTTTGCGCACATAAAGTAAAGCTAGGGGTAAAATATTTTAAGCCGTGTCACACAGAGGCGATGTTGCTGTTCGAGTCTCAACATATTATCTACACAGTGGGACCGCCGGACAAGAAATACTAGAGATATGATGTATTTATCTTAATAACTTTCAAAACAATATCATTTTCAATTTGTATGGAAAAGTAATATTAAATACAAGGAAAACCAGACAATTGCAGATCAGTCAACAATAAAAAGAAATGCAGGATGTCAGATCGTGTTATTCACGAGCTGTCAGTTTTATAAACATTCATACAAGTCGTAAATATTACACATTGAACTTGAGAGAAAGACCTTCTGGCATAATCGGCTATCTTCGGATTTGTGAAGCGCCGCTTGCTTATCAAGTTGATCTACGACTGACAAAATGACGCTCTACAAAACCGGTATCTTCTTTTTTTGATGCTAGATGTATAACATATACGGCCAAGTACTATACAGCGTTTTTGTGTGCGCATATTGACATACGTAAAATGACCAAATAAATAAATAATTAGCTGTTGAATCTGTTTCGTAAATTAGTCAATAAAAGTTATCTTAATTATTTTTTCAATGTCGGATTACGAATAAATCTAATTCCAACCTAATGAGTCAAATTGTGAGTGAATGAAAAGCACTAATAATCGTTACCTTACAGAACCACTTTAATTTATTTAAGTGTATATCGAGTTTTTGGGTTTTCGCGATTGTTACACATAGGAAATGAAACTATTTTCCGGATTTATATAGCGTATATTTGTTTTTTTCGAACAAACCAACGTTTCGGGCCTTTTACAGGTCCCATGGTCACTGGACTGAGGTGGTAGAGTCAACCATGACCATGGGACCTGTAAATAGTCCTGAAAAATAGTTTTATTTCCTATATTTAAGTATAGGTAGAAAAATTCTCGTACACGGTTCGATTTGCATTAAATTGACTTGCAGGCTAAGCATGAGCACAAAGACTAAGGTATGTCTTCCTTTGCTGTCAATTACTTTAACAATTACGTCACGCAAGTTATCTCTACAGGTTTGGGAAAACTACCATGTTTGAGCTGTTTCATAGAGAAAACGTGCTTAAATATCCAGAACCTGCTGTTTATGAGCATCTCGTTTAGTCAACTACTCTCGACTTTTATAATTTTTCACCAGGAATCCGATTAACAAGAGTTCTTGTAGTATTGTTCCTTATTTACGAGCGCCAGTGCACCCTACTTTCACACTTTTTACATCACATCACAGCGTACTACAATTTGGCTTTTTAGATTAAAAAAAGGCACTGATAATCTTTTAATCAATAAATTACCAAATAAGGAATTAATCGTCATTTATATCGTAGACTAAGTACTAACAATACAATGTTAATAAATTCTTAAATGATAATTTCTGATTAATATGCTATTCGGGTAATGTTTATGTTTAAATTTAAAAGAAAGCGAAATGATCGAATTTAATTATTAGCAAAAAAGGAGTGCAGTTTGATTTGAACATGTAATTTTAGTGTACAATTTAAAAAAATACTTAAAAGATAAGCCGAAGATGTGTCGATTATGTGGCTCGCAAATCCCCACTAATTTGAAAAAAAAAATTGAAATAACCCAAACTTGATTAAGCTTAGTGCAACTAAAATTAGTTATCAGGAAAAAAGGATAAGACATAGTTTATAGTTGTATATACTGTTAATTATGACAGCCTTTTATAAATTTTTAACCGACTTGTGACCAACTATGTGACGTAATTACCTCGACATTTGTGAACCGATTTCGATGATACTTTTTGTTTTTCGGAAGTTTTTTGTTGAAGATGTTTGTTGGAAGACGTCAGTAGTGGTCTCAGTGGTGGCAAATAAGGGGATGAATTTGATTGAATCGTTCAATCGTTGAATGAAACTTGAAAAATATATGTAATTCCACAAACTTTTGATGTTGATTTATTTTTAATAAAAAAGTTACAATTTTGTAGTGACACAAATGAATGCCACTATTATGGAATAGCTTATGGGTGTGGATAATTTTACAGTTCTAAATTAAATTGAAATCTACCGTCCTTTTGTTGCAGATGACGAAAGAGACAGATGCACTGAATTTAATTTAGTTTGGGTTTGCGCGAAACAATACAACGGTCCCTTCACGTTAATAAAAAGTAAACGAGGTGGTAAATCTAATTAGTTTATGGTTAATAATTGGGAGTCCTAGAATCGACACTATTACCGTATTGTAAGTGTTTAAAATAATACAGGTTACACGCAATTTGACCGTGTTGTGGCCGAAGTGTGTTAGATGTAAATTCGTTAGTTTGTTGCAAAATGGATGTTGAATTGTGTGTTCCAATCAAATTTCTGAGTAGTTATTGAATGTGTAATTAAAATAAGGAAAGACGGTTGTTCGGTGTTTTATAAGTACGATGGAGATAGAGTTATGAAAACTATACGAAGTGCAGAAAGAGATGGAGCTATGCGTGTACGGATGAAAGATCTATACCTATCTCTGAGCTGCATTGCTCATATTCGCGGCATAGGGATACATAAATATCTAGAAATTTCGAGAAATAAATACTTCCTCAATACCGCAACAGTCAGTTTGTTTGCAGGTTTGTATACAGAAAAGTGATTTTCCTTTTCGTCTCATGAACTTTGGACTTTTTTCGTTTACATAACTCTATCTCTCCCTGGACATACGATAAGTTGAATAGGTCTAGGCAGAAAATTAAAGAGATATCACGAGACTGCGAAGGAATGTTCTACGTCCGTAGGCTTTGTGATATGGGCCAATTTCTTTTTCTTGGTTTAGAAAGTTGCGATGACTAATGTGGCAAAAGAAATAAACGAAAGAAAATTTCAATCGTATTGCCGGAAACAAAACAAAATGAATCCAGTATCTTTAATAGGAATTTACAGTGTTGAGTATCCGCCTAGTATTATAGGACTGTAGATCTTACTGGGGAATCTGTCCCCCAAGACTGCGTGATATGAATCAATTCTAGAAACGAGTTACCACAAAAAATATTGGTCGATATTACAAAGGTTAGCAGGCGTTTTGCAGATCATTTTTTCATTATTGGCTCAAAGAAGTATATCAGTAGCTTTATTATAACGTTTCGTTTTGTTCGCGGAGCAATCAATTCATAAGTTTTACTCTTAGAGGATGGAAAAAAAAAAGAAAGGAGCTACCCTAACTACAGAATCAACGTGCTTATAACCAAAATTTGAAAGTCACAAATGGCGGATTTCTTTAGTGTTGTACCATAATCTATCGATAAGTCATTATCGATATGTAAATGTATGGCTTGAATGTTGAAACTGTTTTTTTTGTTTCTTTAGTTTACTGTAACCAAAGTATGCCTAAACAAACACAAGTGTAATAATTTAATCTCGAGTGGTATATTATTATGAAACCGAACGATGGCAAAGCAAATAGGCTGTCTATGCTTGGTATTGGCCTTTACCCGGCAACGTTGGACTAACATGTCATAGTATTGCAGGCTTTAAAAAAATAGTCATTTTTAATAGTTTTAGTTGTCATTGGGAAAAATCAGAAACGAGTGGATAATTTTGTTTTCAGGAACTGAGAATAACTAGGAAATGAGTCTTGTTTAATCTAAATTGAACATAAAATTATTTATCAATAAACCTAATGATGGAACAGCATTGTCATGTAATCTAGTTACATTCAAAGTTCTGTTAAAGTTTGACTCTTCAAAATGAAGCGAACAAATGAAGATGGTCTTTGGTCCAACGTTAATATTCGGCAGTCCTATGATTTCCAACCATTCTTTCTTCCTTTTTTTCATTTGTAGGGAAACTTGAAATAATAAAAATAATAATAATAATAAAACAATGAAAACCTCGTAGTGAATTGTTTTAATAACAGAATATCGATAATATGTATGCTTACAAGATCAACACTATCTCAAAATAATCGTTAACAACAATCATCAAAATATACAAACAAACAGGCAATCTAAAGTAACAAAAGCAAAATTTGGCAAGATTTATAAAAAAACTACTTAAATAAGTCTAATTACATGAAATATTTGGGCTATTGTGTGATTTATAGACAAAAAATGACACATGCAATGTAACATTCGTTTGATTTGCACTTTTTCTAAGCCATATCCCTTAATACTTACTACTTACTTAATACCTAATTATTCTCACTGTCAATATTTTTGTCCAATTTCATTATAATACATGCGAATAATTCAATAGTACATTTGGAAAAACATTTGTTTTGACATTTGATGTACTTCCCTTTGACAACGGTATCATGTACCTCATGTACTGCGAAATGGACACGGTTGGCATTTAAGATGAAGTTACGTGTTTTCGATTCCCGTGTTTGACGCAGGCCAATGTAATGCTATCTCTTTTGGCTTAAGACGGCACGTAATAGTTAAACAAAGACGTTAACGACGATACCGTCTGATTTATATATGTCAACGTAACATGTCCTTTAGTTTCCATAGTCTAAGGTTTACTATACGATTTGATTGACAGCTCGGCGTAAAAAAATGAGCATCGTCCTTTGCTTAAAGAAGCCACATTTATTCTTTAGCATGAGTGATGATCACCGAGACGGAATTCGAAAGCGAATACGTTGCTCTCCTCATGAGCTCGTAGATGTCGCATCGCAGTTTTGTGCTAAAGGACCAAAAACAGAGTTCAACAGACGAACGTTCGTTCAATGTCGCAAGTTATGTAGAAATGCAGAATATGCTGGTATTTGCTTTTGAATTTCAGCCTGGGTAGCAGCACACGAATGAGATTGTGTAAATCTGGTAGAAGCAGAAGTATTGTTTCACGAAAAATGTAGCTTTTGACATACGCTGCCACCGATATTAACTCTTGCCAATTGTGGTCTGCGAAACGCTCACTCATTTTGTGTTCAGATTTAGAGATTAAATTAAATATAATATCGCAATTGGTTCAATTAATTAATAATATTTTTATGATTTGTACCTAATGTATTTATTTGAACAATAACTTTGAATAAAATCTGGGTTGTTTTCTAGTATATTTAATAAGGAGTCGATGTGAGCTATAGGTTGACGAGTTACTTCTGGACCCTGTAACATGTGCGCGTAGTGGGTTATAAATGAAACATTTGGAATTGAGCAATCGACTTTCCACGTGGGATGTACACTAATATTTTTAATGCTGAATGTTAATGAAATTCCAAGCACTGATTGTCTTTATCGACAAAAGTCACACAGTACGAACTGTCACTAGAGGAATTTAGTTCTTTGAAATGCTACGATATGTTAAGGGTTCAAAAGGGACTTATTAGCTTTTATAAATGATACAAAGCCGTGTGATAAGCTGCGACTGTAACAGCGAATTGTAAAATAATAGTTACCTTTTTGCAGAATGGAGACTGTAATCATGTTTCAAAATGTAAATGGCCATAGACTATTTCATATTGCAACTATTTATCAAAGTCTTGAAATAAGGTGTAGTAAAGCTTGCTTGTTAAGTGTGGTTTGCAACAACAATAAATAAATTATTTACCGCCGGGCGCTGGCGCTAATACGTGAACTGTTGTCGTCCCCGAACAATAGAAAAAAATGTTAAATGTGAGTCTGACGTCATAATTGCATGCAAATTCTTGCTAAATAATATAGTGAAATCGGTTACTCAAGTTTTACTACACTTTAATGTCTCAAATAAGTCAAGGAAAACAATATTGATCATTGAAAGTTCGAATTTGTACGAAGCATTCGATTTATTTTTGTTGGAAAAGGCTGTACTTCATTTCCTTGACTGTAATTTTGTGTCTACATTTTTCATAGGGGTCTATTCAGCTACAAATTTTTCAGCATATTGAAGAAATATTGTGTTTTGTGCTAATATATATTTTCTGAAAAATCATACAGGGTGAATATATAGAGTGATGTTTATAAATTGGAAAATGGACGACCGCAAATTGTACTGTACAATACAGAAATTACATTCTTTTATTAACTTCAAAGTTCTAACAGTCAGCTGTATTTGTGTGGTTACTTTTGAATGATGTCGAAATAGCAATAATAACACTTGCCATTTGGTGTCCAGTCCTTACCAGCTGTGCTCAACCGTTACAGTTGGGTTCAATCTTTACCTGTTTTGTTCAACCCTTACAGTTGGATTAAACTTTTAACATAATGAATATAACGATCACCACCAACCAACTTATCAGTTAGGTTACATTGGGTGCAGGCAAGAGGGTTCGTATATTTTTCAATTTATGTACCATTTCTGAGAAATATTATTGATTTGTGACAAATAGCCCCGTCTTGTAATATACTGTCAAATATTTGCGTATGAATAAGATACTAAAGCTTGCATTTGCTCAAATAAAAATGAGTTTGAATGTGTGCAACAACTCGGTATCCACCGTTTTTATGATTAGTCTGTATTAATTTTGTATTTATAAAATTACATTAATGAAGAATAAAGGGTATATGTTTAATGTGATATATGATTTTTTTGTTGTTTTATTTTGTATAAATTGCTTTCACTACATAGCTATTGTATTGGCCAACTCGTGGAAAACTTTTTTGTATTACAATATGTAAAATAGTAGTTATCGACAATGAGATATCTTTAGTAATGCGAGACCATTGTATATAGCTACAAGTTCTCACTCCGGATAGAAATATAACGCATACTTCCCGATATGGTGGAAAAAAAAACCGTTATGCGCGGATAGGTTCCAAAGCAAAGAATCAAATATGAGAAGACCTGAATGTGGAAAACACGAAAGAGTGATCAACGGCCTGCAAAAACTATAACATATGGAGGGAATATTTGTGCATTTTTATGAGGTACACCCTGGTCAATTTCCGCTGAAAGTAAAACATGTTCGAAATTTAAATAAACAAGATGGCCGCCATACAAATTTCAAAGCCTCCTATTACGGAAACTATTAGAGATAGGTAGGCGGTGCTGGAAGGAATGTCATAGAGGGTAATAGTGGTTAACTGCCTGTGTCAAAATAAATTCAAGATTGCGAATTCAAAATGGCGGTCAAAGAAAAACTTGCTACGATCCGGCTGAAAACTGGCTTGAGGGTGTTTCGGTGTTCTTAATCATAATTTGGGGTCAAAAGTTTATTTCCGCCATTTTTTAATATGGCTGCCATATAAGCATTTTTTTTGTTAAAAATAGCTGGCGAAAGAGACTTTCTCTGATGCGGCTGAAAATTGGGGAGTAGAGGCCTCTAGAAGTGCCGAACAATAATTTGTAGTCAAAATTTGTTTTTCGCCATTTTCAAATATGGCCGCCGTAGAAGCGTTCGTCGGCGGCAGAAAAAAAATTGCTCTGATCCCTTTAAAAATTGGCATATGTGGGTCTCTAGGGGTCGTATTCTAGAACTCTACTCGATGCTCAAGTCAGGATTGCACTGGAAATACGACCCTAATGGCAGGGACTTGAGTATGATTTCGAGGGCTTTAAACCATACTCAAATCCTGACTTGAGCATTGAGTAGAGTTCTAGAATACGACCCTAAGAGTGCTTGATAATAATTTGTGATCAAAATAGGTTTTCCGCCATTTTTGAATATGGCGGCCATACAAGCGTTTATAAAAAATTGCTCTAAATCAACTGAAAATCTATAAGTGTTTGATAATAATTTGCGGTCAAAATTTATTTTTCGCCTTTTTTCAATAAGGCTGCCATACAAGCTTTTTTGGCGGTAGGTAAAATTTTTCTCTAATTCGACTGAAAATGGCATGGCTTCAATCATAATTTGGGGTAAAAATTTTGTTTCCGCCTTTTTTCGATATAGCCGTAATATTTTATGTAAATGGCTGTTGAAAAAACTTGCTTTGCTCGGACTGAACCAATTTTCACGAAAAGATTTCTAAGATTGTTTGATAATAATTAGTAGTCAAAATATATTTTTGCAATTTTTAAATATGGCCGGCATTAAAGAGTTATCTCAATTTTTTTTAAAACAAAGTCATATGTGCCGAGGCCGTAGGCCGAGGTACGCGGAGGGCGAAGCCCGAAGCGTACGCACGCTATCGTATGGAGATAATGTACGGAGGCGTAATAAATTACGAGTACAAGATCTCACAATTGTAAAAATGTAAGGTATACTTCCTTACATAGTGGCAATGAGATACTTATTATAGCTATATATGTTGTATCTCAACCGTCTCTCTGTTAGATTCTATTTTCTTGAAAGCTATGCTAAAGAGAAGTATTTTGGGGGAAAAAATGCCAAACTACTGCCGAATTTCCTGTACTATGAATACCAAAACGACGACAATCCATGTCTGCGTATTCTGACCAAAACCAACTTAGAAATGGTCGTTTCATTGGCCCAAATCGGGAATCGACCTCCTCATCAAGCGCCCATAGTACTAACTGCTGTGCCACCGAAGAGCATGAGTACACCCCGTAAGCTGAATCCGACCACGCGCCGCAGGCCGAGCCCGACCCCACCGCAGGTGCGGTTATATACACAGCAGTCGTGCGCCTGATGGTAAACGACACGTCTGTCCATAGCAATTGCAGTGAATTCCGAGTTTTAAATAGTACCTAAAGATTTGATGGGCACTACCACCACGCGTTATTCCAAGACATAAGTTGCCAAGTCCCATGTGCCTGTAATTTCACCAGCACACTTGTCCTTCGAAACTGGAACGCAGTAATGCTCACATTATTCTAGAAATTGGTGGCTGTACTTCTCTGGATGAACAGTCACAGTGTGCCATATTCCAGCGTGACCATGGTCGAGTTTTTGAAATTTGACTAGCCTGAAATAAAGTCGCTATTTAGTCGATTCTAGTCGCAAAAAACTAGATTAAAATTTAGTCGGTCCGCCGTTCAAAAGTTATAAGCGTGTTTTACAGTCCACGCTGGAATAAGCTTATTCCAGGGGCACTATTTCTCAATCTTATAAGAGTGACCGCAAGTTCGCGTCATTTCGTTTCTATTTCTTGTTATATACCATTGACTTAAAGTCAATGTTATATACTCAATGCATGTAGAGATGGCGAAAGATTCCTTGCCCATGCTGTTTGGCCAATGGGCGCCGCGCCTTAACACCCCTTTAAACTATAGGTAGCAATTTATGTGGTCTGTGGGTAGCAGTACGCGTATTCTTTGTGAATAATATCTTTTTTGATATCAGCTGTAGGTACTTGTTGACTGTGATATAAATGTCATGTCACCTCACTAACATCTTCAACATAAATATAAAATCAAAGAGAATTTAAGCACTACGTTTTATAAAATGTTAAAAATCATATAAATTTCTTGTGAACATGTTTTTAAAACTATGTATTTTTAGTATTTCATGAAATTTGAGGTTATAATTGCAACGCTGTTAATGTCTATCTTATCCATTATTATGAGTGTGTGAACTTTAAAGGTTGCAAAGAGAAATAAATTATTTGTAATGGATTTCGGGAATCCCATACTACCCATTGAAGTTGATAACAAAGTTCGATTTTCTTCAGTAAGTAAATAATGATTTCACAAAAGACAAAACATGTTTATTATATTTTTATCTCGGTGCATCTAAGTCTATTAAAATATTTTTCAAAATTACATTCTCAAATAATCGGGTAAATAACTATATTTCAGATAGGTGGCCTCAAAAATCACATACGATGTCTCCGAGAAATGGTCTTGTTTCCGCTTATGTATCCAGAATTGTTCCGCAAATTCAATTCACGACCAGCGAAAGGTGTTTTGTTTCATGGTCCCCCGGGCACGGGGAAGACGCTACTCGCGAGAGCTCTGGCCAACGAATGTAGCCTGATAGGAGGACGAAAGGTGTCCTTTTTTATGAGGAAAGGAGCTGATGTCATGAACAGGTATTATGGCGAGAGTGAGAGGAATTTGAGATTGTTGTTTCGACAGGTACGTACACTAGGTTTTTTGTGTTTCGATTTGTTTCTTTACATCCAAGGACTGTCAACAAATTTTATACTCCGCAATTCGGAATCCAAGTAACAAATCTTACAATTGGGGAGAATATATTAATAACGTGCAATTTTTGAGATTATTTTTTATCTAAGGCTTCCGTGGCTTCGGAACGGTTACACGTTCCATGGTCACGGGTTGACTATTTCAGATAGTCTGACAGACAGACCATGGAGCGTGTAATTGTTCCGAAAAATCAGGAAAACAAGAAGAACTCATACCGTGGTAAGAAACCTGTAATTAGTGATAATCATGCTATTTTTTACAGTAGGTACTTAATTCGTATACGGTAGGACAAGGTTTTTATTGACAATATATCCCTATACATTTTGTTTGAATGAGTTATACTGTTGTCGTCGTACTGACGATAGCAAAATATGCTTTTGAATTGTTTTTAAGATTGTTTAGTTGAAAAATCAAATTATCGGATTGCAAATCGTATTGGTAGGTTATATACCTATTATTTATTACCGTATTTTTATTATTTAAGTATTATATATTATATATATAGTTTTAAGTATTGCGTATTTATTACCTGTAAAAGTTAGGTTTACAAGTTCTTATAAAGTTACTTTAATGTTATCATAGGCAAGTAAAATGAAGCCGTCTATAATATTCTTTGACGAAGTGGATGCTTTGGCTCCAATTCGAAATACTAGAGATGGGCAGACACATGCTAGCGTGGTTGCAACGCTGCTTGCTGAAATGGACGGCCTTTGCGACAGGTTCGTTTGGCAATGTGCTTGCAGATTTTAAAACAAATGTATTTTTATATTATTTATAATCTAGTTATTTATATTCAGCAGTAGGAGCAGCAACTGGAATTAGTTAAATATTGTAATTTATTTTCAGAGGTGAGATAATAGTAATAGGCGCGACAAATCGTCCAGATGCGATGGATCCAGCGGTCCGTCGAGCGGGACGATTCGACAGAGAGCTATACTTCCCACCACCGGAACACGATGCAAGAAAGGAAATCTTTCAGATTCACACTAAAGATTGGTCACCGTCTTTTAGCGAAACGACTTTGGATCAGATCGCCACGATGACGACTGGATATCTTGGTAAGAAGTGTGATTCCCTTTACCAAAAAATTTACACGTGAAAACGCAGTATTTTTTCTGTGTAGGTATTTCAATTTAGTTATCTATTTTGGGCTAAGTTACTTTAACATTCTGTGTACGATATGTTGCAGGTTCTGACATAAAAGTATTGTGCTCTGAAGCAGTTTTAAAAGCAGTTAAAAGAGTTTATCCTCAGATCTATGAGACTGAACACAAACTTTTGGTTGATGCAAGAAACGTAAGCCTAATTTTTAAGTGTTAATTAAAGGCTTACAGCGATGCCTCACAGGCGTTGCGTCGTCGCAATGTTATGTATTTCAACTACAGAACAATAAATAACAGAAGAAGTGGTTACTTAGCGTCTGACGCGTGCCAACTATAGGTCTCGCAAGGCCTATCTGAGCTCAGATCGCCATTTTCGTTTTGTATGGTATGGTTGTGTTATTCTTTCGTGCAAATTCTCTAAAATCCAGAAAAATGCCTTACTGTGCTATTTTGGAGTGCAAAAATGATAGCCGCACCAAAAATACTACCCGTGGTGGTATTTCATATCATCGGAAAGGCTTATTTTAAATACATTTTCAATTTTCTGTTCATCGAAATAATTTTTTGTTACAAGAAACGAAAGTATAGCTTATACTCCTGCAACATGGTCGGTTCTTGTTTGAAGAACTAAATTAATAGCTCCAATTTGTCGTGGTTCAGAAATTAACCACTAGACGGCAGCACATTGATTGAAATTTCAATATAATATCAAAACGTCGTAACTTGTAACAATAGGTATTGATGGTATTGTACTTTCAACGATATACCAACAGGGTCAAGTTTAAATTATATTAACGGTCCAGAATTCGTTATTTCTTTTTAAATTTAAAACTACGACCAATCAATATGAAGATTTTGTAGGGTTTTAAAATTAAGTATGTAAATTTTGGCGACACATTGGTTCTGATAGTAATCGAGGCCTAAGGCACTTCCATTGTTTTTTCTTCCGTGATTTTAACGCACCAAATGCAGTATGCGTTGCTACGTAAACCGCCGCGTAAATGATGAAATAATTTATCAAATATATCCTTCAAACGTTACATTTTATTCAAACAACAATGTCGCAAACGATCAAATAAACCATCAAACAAGTTTGACAAACTTACTTGTAATTCACACTCGGTCATTTCTTTCTGCAGTCGTACGTACCGTACTGTCGTTAATAATATATATATCGGTAATACAATGAGTCATATGTCTTTGTAACTTGTGCAATGAGTAAGAATAATAGATAAAGCGTTTCTGGCATTAATTCTAGCACTATGTATTAAGAAAAAAAGAAATATACATTGCTATAGAGAATGACTGCAATTAAGAGAAAAACATACCTATCTACGAAAATTTGTTAAAAGAAATATTGCGCACAGAACCAGACTATACGGAATCTAGCAAGGTGAACGCATAGGCGATTACTGAAGTTTAGTTTGACACACATGCCCACAAACATACCTTCAAACATGTTTATCAAACATGCCGTCACTCTAGATTTCCGTCAAACACGTCAAACACCTACAGTATTTGACAAACGCATCAAACACGATCGCAGATGATCAAAAAGTTTGACAAACACCTAAAATTTGACCAATTATTTGGTCGTTTACGAGGCGCTTAATGCCACTTACGGTCGTATTCCAGAACTTTACTCAATGCTCAAGTCAGGACTTGAGTATGATTTCTAGTGCTTGAAATACGACCGTTAGTTACGCAAAGCCATTTCTCCTTCGGTCGACTAGAAAGTCCGGAACACACCACTAACGTCTTTGATATACCATTCATTCGTATGAATTAGGTACGTTCCCTTCTTCTTCCAACACGACAATCTGTACTTTCTGAACACTGCAACTTGTGGTTATTCAAGGTTAGAATGAATCGATGTTTTATAGACAAAGTCGTACCGTTGTCGGTTACATCGTCGCTTAACATCAGATTGTGGCCAAGAGGGCTGTCCGGTGTCGATGTCGAATCAGTTACTGTTTTTCCATGCTCAGGTTCAAGTGACTATGGAAGATATCCAGGCAGCGATAGATGAGGTGCTTCCATCGGGAAACCGAAGCTGTCCTATAGTTGTCCACAGTCTGCCACCATACTGCGCGCCGTTGTTGCAAGCCCAGCTTGATGCTGCAGCGATATTACTGAGAAATGCCTTTCCTCCTCCTGGGGAAAGAAGGTGCGAAATCAAGTCGTAAGAGGTTTGAAAACAGTAGAATTTGGGAAATATATAATATCATAAACGTTTTACAATAGATCAGACTTTGAACTTCCATGTTTTCCCGAAAGAAAAAGAAATTGTAATTGAGATTAACTAATTTATCTGCGTGTAATATTGGTGGTATTAATATGATCAACTAACAGTTACTGTGTCTCCTTCAACGTGGTAGCGTTAGCGCCTTTTATTACCTTAGCCGAAATATGTTTGCCGCTCTGTACCTACGAGTACTTGCAATGTAAATTTATTCATTCATTCTTCAGTCGTTACTATCCCACATAAGGGCAAAGGGCTCCCGTCAATTCTTTCATTCGTCGTGATTTAACTCCACTACAGGCCAAGATTTCATATATGCCGTCCACTAACTACAATGCGGCTAAGTGACAAATGGTCAAATAACCTTATTAAATAACAAATAATCTCAGTACAGAGTACTAAAAAAACCGACCTCAAAAGTACGTTGAATTACGTCTATTTGCTAAGTTTTATTGAAATATCCTTAAATTCGCCACTATACAGGACTTGACACTGGAGATAACAATAATCTCAGTACAGAGTACTAAAAACCGACCTCAAAAGTATGTAGAATTACGTCTCTTTGCTAAGTTTTATTGAAATATCCCCTAGTTCGCCACTATACACGACTTGACACTGGAGATAATAAAACTCGGTTCTCACTACTCAAAGTATATTGAGAGAAAAACGCCTTGAATTGGAGAAATAGCAAAATCGACCATTAAAGTAATTGTTCCTAAATTAAAGTTAGGCGCTATTTATAAAAATTAATTTTCATGCGTGAACAGTCACCCTTCGAGGTGGATGATTTTCTTCAAAATGAAATGAGACCACTATGGAAGTACCCCCTTTCCAACAAAAAAAAAAGAACCACGAAAATCGGTTCACAAATACCGGAGTTATCGCGTAACATACATACAAAAAAAAAAGAAAAAGAGATAAAAAGAACATACAGTCGAATTGAGAACCTCCTCCTTTTTTGAAGTCGATTAAAAATAGAGCAAGAATTCTTTTTCTAATTCTTTTTTAAAAACCGTAAAAACTAGTTAACGTGTTTGACTTATCGGAACTTACCTTAACAATGCATAGCTGAAATATCATTAAAGAATTTCAATATCCTAAGTACGGGGTTATGGTTTTTATGATATCTTAAAAATTATTTGCGGCAGATATGAGCATCAAGCTCGTCACGCCATCTCAAGATGTCATATGTATCAATGTGTATGTACCTAGATATTATTCATATGTCATGACCTTTCTATATTCTCTATGCAACAGTTCAGGTGTGTTCCTGGTTTGCGGAGAATGTGCAGAAACTCATTTCGTGCCCGCTCTTTTAGCCCAGTTAGATCATTGCTTGGTGAAAGAGCTAAGTGTCGCCACTTTACATTCGGGGCGTTACAACTCTCCACAACAGGCGGTTATTTCTGTGAGTAAAATATTGCATTAGAATGTTTTAGATAAAGTTTTGATACGTGTAGTAAATTCACGATAGACACCAAGAAGAATCTCTTCACACCCTTAAGCCAATATCGGGTAACACTGTGGCCAAATCTCTGTCCCAAAAACTTTTTCTTCACAGGTGTTTGCAGACTGCCGTCTCTCTGATCGAGCTTGCGTGATCTTCGTTCCTGATCTCTTGACTATCTGTAGTACTGCAGAGAGCAAACAAGGAGCTGTGATTTTACAACAGATGTGGAAGACGAGACCGGTTGGGGACAAGACGCTGCTACTTGCCACTTGTAGTGACTTTGAGAAACTGCCACAAGAGGTAAAATATAGATTAGCCTATAATTGTAATCCAAGTATTATTTGTAGGTATATAGTGCATAACGTCGGGGATCTGGATAGTTCCGCGTATTTGATAAATGTAGCCAATTTGAGTTTTTCGGGCATTGGGTTAAAGCGTCCAAATTTAACCCAATTCTGTCCAAAATCGTGTGCGGAAACCATTATATGCGGTAAATAGTAATTAATTAATTTCTGTTTTGTATTTTTTAACATAATTTTTTTTCGAGGTATTGTAATAACCTTGTCCAAATTGCACTATAATTAATAATTGTTTTATTGGAAACTTGCAAATTTTGTTGAAAAAATACATAAAAAACAAATGTTACTCCCTCTTTACTCATATTATTTTTTGTTTTGATGATTAAAATAATTTCCTTGTATTGTAATAGGGGTTTAAAGGGGTTTAAATTTGAATTTTTCGATTTATCGTACTGGCCACTTTGAATTAAAATTAGACCTGTATGGTATCAGATTTCAGAGTGAAACTATTTTCACTCGAAAATTAAAACATTCTTAATTAAAAAAAAAACATGATATTTGATTGTTCGACTTTCAATTGTTTTTACATTCAGCTTGTAACGTGAAGATGGATACAGCGAAACTCTGGGTAATTTTCGAATATGAGATCCCACATGGTATTAATGCAGCAGAAACTGTTCATAATGTCAATGCTGTGTTTGAAGAGAATGTGTTTAACGAACGCACCGTGCGTTTTTCGACAATTTTCGAAATTTCGACTTGAAAAATGAACCACGAGCAAGACCAGTTACTAAGGTAAATAACATCGAATTGAAGGTGATGATGGAAGTCGATCGGTATCAAACTACCATGGAATTAGCGGGATTGTTTAATGTTAGCATACCCACAATATGACAAATGGCATATGAACAATGACGGCGAAACGCGCAGAAAAACAGCTTCATTATTTCTCCATGATAACGCAACACCTCACACTGCTCGAGAAACAGTGTTAACACTACAAGACCTGCAGTTAGAAACCATCCCTCATCCTTCGTACTCGCCGGACCTCGCCCCAACCGACGACCATTTTCCACGATTCGAACAATTTTTTGTATGGAAAAAAATCTTCCCAGGAACCAGTACAAAATGCCTTCACACAGCTTGTGGAGTCCAGGTCCCTAGAAAAAAAAAGTTTAAATGATCTTCCGATTAGATGCCAGAAATGAATAGACAACGAGAAATACTTTGATTAAAGAAATATATTTTATTTTACCAAAAAATTTTTTTAAATTTTTCAGTACGAAACGGCAATTTCATACTTAAAGCCATAATAGATCTCAATACCATGGAACTTATGGTATCAGTTTTGTTGATGTTATTAGTCTATAGACAACATAAATTAATGCTTATTGTGCAAAATATGAATTCTCTTATTCATTAAAATAAAAAAAAGTTATAATGTTAAAAACCTTCTTCCATAGACTTTGGTCCAGTGTGATAAGCATATGACGGTGTGACCTCCTTACACCGTCATCTAACCTTTTTGTATCGTATCATTTTTTCTTTTGCTTGTATTTAAATTTTAAATTTGAATTGTTCCATCTTCCTTCACTTTCTCATTTTTGCTTGGTACCACGGTCACTCTCTGCTTGACCGCGTAATTCTACATAATAAAACCCGATAAGGGTTTTTTTACTTTACCTTTTACTTCACGTTAAATAAATTTGTGGACCGGAAGTTTCCTTTTTTAAACTAGAAATATCCACCATTTTACCGTTCAACGTTCCCATACCTTTAATATGACATTCGTAGAGACGCTTTAGTTTCGAAAAACTGCTTTGAATACAAAATTTTGTACTTAAAAATAAACATCACTTTTTATTGAATTAAAAGATAGTTTTATTACTTTGTTTATAGCACTTCCGTTATGCGTAAACTTATTGTTACCTCAAAGTAGGTCCACTAAAACCTTTCTGCGATTATCATATTAAATGCCAAGGAGCGTTTAAAATTAAAATTTCGGATATTTCTAGTTTTATTAAAAAAATTGTCGTTTTACTCATTAGGTAACGTATACTTTAGGTATCAGTTTAAAGGTTTTTAAATCTTTTATATTTTTATATTTTTATTCGCCTGGACATACTAACGGTTACACCCTGTATACGCGGTTTTGCACTGTTCCTGACGATAAGCAAATTCGAAAGGCGGTTTATGTGTAACTCCCGCTAATAGCTTTTAGATTTTTTTAACATCTGCTCCATTGTGGGTGAATTAGTTACTTTAATAACTTAGTAAATTAGCTTGTTTTAAACTCTAAAAAAATGTTCGTTAATTAATTGTTTC
Source organism: Hyposmocoma kahamanoa (assembly GCF_003589595.1). Lineage (NCBI taxonomy): Eukaryota > Metazoa > Arthropoda > Insecta > Lepidoptera > Cosmopterigidae > Hyposmocoma > Hyposmocoma kahamanoa. The sequence goes on along the minus strand of NW_020653853.1, from coordinate 15,533,381 downwards.
AACATTTTAGCTGCAAGACATATTTCCTGCTTATAAAGACTGCATATACAGAGTGCGCATGCCAACTGATTCTGAAGTGTTGAATTTTCTCCAGCCTGTCATGACGGAGTTGCCTTTAGTTCCGCCCATCGTGTATAAGAAGGAAATGTATCCTGAGTTACCTCGAGGTTTGCCACAATAATATAAAGTTTATCGACATTTTGTAGTTCTCATGGTCACGATGATATGTTTTAAAAAACATATATAGGTTACCTGATACACATAACAAAAATAGTTTCATATGCAATATTAAATTAAAAAATTGTGTATAAGGAATGATCTTATACTTTTTAAGACCCTCCTAGAGAAACCCTGTGTCGTGGGTGTTATGGTATTATGTTATATTACACTAGACAACCACAAATTACACCCAAACTCACAAGAGAAATAAATAGACCATACCAATATTTCTCCCGGCCCGGGAAGTGAACCCGAAACCTCTGCGAGGCAGACCAGCATGGTAACCGTTCGGCCAACCACACCATTGCTTGGTCTCAAACTAGGGAATTCCCTGTAGGTACTATAAGTACCAGAGCAACGGAATTCCCAGGGCATTTCCCAGAACACCCAGACCAGAACCAATTTAGAAAAGTTCATTTCTCAAATTGGTCCTACCAGGAATTGAAACCGGGACCTCAGCATCCAGCGCCCACAGTGCAAACCGTTAGGTCATCGAGTTCGGACAGTGTTTCATAAACCCCAATTTTGTGACACGCCCTTTTTCCTCCTGATTCCTATAGTTTGCATTAATACCAATACAGGAATAAAACAACAAATGTATATAGTTTCTTATATACTATAATATATTTAAAACATCTTATGTACTATAAGATCATTGGGTATTAAATATTAAAGGCATTGCTAATACTGTCTTATTTTCTCGAGTTAACAGGGGCATTGCAGTGCCTCCACAACAGTAACCTCTCACAAACTCGAACATTTTTTTGTTCGAAGTAACGTTTTTTCGAATTTTCATTACACCGAAAACCGAATTATAACGAAACAGTTGCTCTTTCAGGGTATGTTGAATGTTTATCGCAAAGACACGATTAGGTTCAGTTATGTATTAGGTATATATTAGGTTAGGGTCAGTTAGGTTTAAAAGAAAAAAGCATTTTCCTCTTAAAATTACTTTCGAGGTTATGAAATTTCGACCAAACGTTATTTCTGGAAAATGTCATTTCGGACTACTGACAGGTTACCCTCTGCATCACATTAAGACATTGCGAAATATATTTATATACAGACGAAAGAGTTCATTTTAATAAAGTAAATACGAATTTTGAATTCACGACAACTCCTTAAACTTGCTAAAGCATGATTATGATTATGAATGAACAAAGAAAAAATACTGTAATTCCAATATTTGATTTATGTATTTATTTCTGTAAACATTTTCATTCCAGGATTCCCAATATCATAGTAATATTTACTTTTTTTTATTATTATTTATTTTATTAACTGCCTCCGTGGCCGAACGGTTACCATGCCGGACTGCCACGCAGAGGTCCCAGGTTCGATTCCCGGGCCGGGAGAAATAGTTGTATGGACTACAATTATTTCTCTCGTGAGTTTGGGTGTAATTTGTGGTTGTCTATGTGTGTGTCCATGGCACCCGCGACACAGGGTTTCCCTAGTGCGGGGCTATGTTGAGTGTGTGCGTTATTTATTTATTATTTAATATTAAGTATAAATATATAGACAGTGACAAAAGTTTCTTACTGAGTATTGTATAAAAACATTGCTTCTTCTGGAAAATTTTGTGAGTGAACGATGAAAAATGACCATGAAAATCCATTTAGAATTCTTCCAGAAACATTAGTAAGGATATTAATTATGCGAACTGCCGACACTAAAAACGTTGATCTTTGGGTCCCCTTCTCAAATTTCTATTTGAAATGGATACGTTTAATGAAGTTCATAGTTCCTGAACAATGCCAGGCTCCCTCTTATGTCTGGTACAGTATACCGTCAAGAACAAAATGAGCTGGGGGTAAAAAAATACACTTTTTGAAGTTTGTGAAATGTCTCCTGCTTGAACTATATAATGTTTTAATTTCATCGGTTCCGCGGTAATACCTAGCCTGCAGCATTTAAATAAATAAAAATAAATATCTTTTATTTTTAGACAGCATAAGTCCATAGTTTGTTAGTAAGCAACCTTATACCATATTAGTAACAACTGAGTGTACGGTGAATATATGGTGTATATACATTGACTTACAATTGTATATACATATATATTAAGTGTACATTAAAATTTTCAAAATCGAGATGTCAAATATTAAAAATACATAATATGAAATTCACTGAAATAATAATAATTTAGTCAAAAGTAAAAATTTTAAATAACTAAAATATAAAATTACTAAAATAAAAATTCAAATTAGCAAACAAAATAAGAATAATTAACTGAATAACAATTAAAATTTAAAAAATTACACGTCATGGGGAAATCCATTACATTACAATTACTATTACTTACTTAGTCACTATTTTTGTGTGCGAGATGTATCTGTCTACACAGTGTGCATGATGGAAGAATCGTGTTGAGCTGCTATCACCCTTAGGATGGAATTGGAACTATCTCGTAATCTGCAGAGCAGCGAGGCCGATTTCTTTCGCATGATGGCATTAAAATCATCTATATTAGCCTGCGTAATCGGGACAGACCCAGCAACACCCATTTATCATTATCAGGCCCAATATTCTTAACGGTTATGCGCATGATGTTTATTACGTGGTTTTTAAAGTTCACTTCTTGGTTGACATCTAAGCCCAAATCGCGCACATTAGAAACACGTGACACAGTCTACCCCGCTACTTGGTATTCAAACTGGTATTCCAAAAATAGCGTTGCATGACTTACTTACCACTTCAAGGTAGACAGGGACTACACCCTTCCACTTGCTACTATCCTACATTTCATCAACACGCATCAATATTTTCCTACACAATTCGTCGGCTAAGGTCTTCGGTCGATTGAGTCTTAACGGCGATGAGTTGATGACTATAAATGTTTTAGCTCCAGAAAAACCTGGTGAGAATCCGGAACAGATGGAACGGCGTAGGCGCCATGAGTACGAGAACTTGCAGCTGATGAAGGTTACGCTTCGCTGCATTTGCAGGACGCTGTCAGCAGATCGCCGTTTCTACAAGTTCACTATGCCTGTCAATTTGGACATTGTAAGTCATGGCCCATAACAATGGCAAATACCAGTTTTACGAAATGAATTACAATTTAAAACTATTATTTCATAGATTTGTCTCATGTGGCGCTACGGCAAAGAATCCGTTAAGAGCCCCCGCAGACCGCAGACTTTTAATCGACCAATAGTTTAGTCGGGTTGGGCTGCTAGCGCGCACACTGACCCCGACTAAACAGTCTGGTTGGTGGTGAGTGCGCAGATTAGTAAACTGTCGTCCGATTTCTCTCGAAAAATTTTGCTAGTTGGTAAGCTGCTCTTGAAGGCAGCGGTTGCGTAAGGAAAATAAAATTGTCTAGAAATATTATTGCTTTTATACAACGGAGGAAAAGGATCCAGAACAGAAACCGAGAGTATTGCGTGCGTCCCATCCACGGTGATACATTATTACAAAGAAAATTTTACATGATGCATTCCAAATTATTAGACTTCCCAAAAAAATTCTTTGCCTATTATCGAATGAGCATAACCAGCTTCAATGAACATGTCAATTGCTATCATAACACGACCGCCCTGCGCTGTCGCTCCGAGTGAAGTTTTTTTTTATAACATCAGTGAAGCTATCGCCGAAGTCGGCCGACTAAATGATCGGCAAATGTGCGCGATTGGAAGAGCGCCGTACTGATTAGCAGTCGACCGATAGTTTGCCGACAGAAAAGTTTGAAGGCAATTGGGTAGCCCATCAAAATTTTCTATCGATATCGAATCGTTATAATGTGCGCACTTGCATACATCTTCATACTGATTAAGGACCCGACTAAACTATCGGCCGATAGAAAGTCTGTAGTGTGCGGGGACTCTAAATCCATAAAACAAAGATCTGTATAAAACAGAGACAAATTCTTGTTGATCATTACTTGTTGGTTTGATATGTGCGAATAGATCTTTAATCTGTCACTTCCGGAAACCGTTCTCGTATCGTGAGTCACTTCTAGTCGTACCACTCAATATTTGTTTATTTATCTTTAGGTGAAAGACTATTTAGACGTGATAAAGAAGCCAATGGATCTCCAAACGTTGTTAAGTAAGATTGACTTGCAAAGATGTTACTGCGCAAAAGATTTCCTTGACGATGTAGATCTTATTTGCGCTAATTCGTTGCAATACAATTTGGACAGGTAAAATTACTTAGATCAATTTTATTGTAACCAAAAATCTCTTTTATTTTTGTAATTACACTTGAATATGTCATGGTTTGGCATGTTATCTTCTGTTGCAATTCTTTGTAATTATTTTTGTTACCTAGCATATTTAGTAAAGTATAATGAAATATTTTTATCCTATACTGTACGCTAAATAGACAAATATTAACCATAAAAATCATAATGTAACGTATCATTACTACTGTCTGTAAATATTTTCACGTCGTTTGCATCGCACTGCAAAATAAAACCGCTCCTGTGCCCCTGTAGTCAAATAACTTTTGACATCGTTTCATATACTATTAGAAGCACCGATTGTAATGGAAATTCTTTAGAGTTTAATAATATTTAATAAAATATTTGTTATTGGGCTCTATACGTTGTAAAAAGGCCACTAAAATATTTGTTTCAATGACGTTAAATAATCAGTCAATAGGTTTTCTTTTTATGGGATGAGCGTTTTAGATTTCTAGAGTTTAGTTAATTAAAGTAAATATAAAAAACAAAAAAAATATTCCAGATTTAAGTTTTATATTTTTGTTCTTTTTTAACCGACTTAACGAAAACGGGAGGAGGTTATCAATTCGATTGTATATTTTTTGTATGTATGTTACGCGACAACTCCGGCCCCATTTGGTATTGGTTCCATTTAAGAAAAAATATTCCAACTATAAGGTGGCAAACTAACAACACTTGTGGTGTTGTAACAAACTAGGGGGTAAATCAATTCGGTTTCGCGTAACCGATTTCAATAAAACTTGGCAAATAGGTGCAATACCACGAACTTTTGACGTCGGTTTTTTTTTATAAAAAAGGTTAGAATTGTTCGTTATTTAGAATCTTTGTAACTACTGTGAAAAATAGAGTTGTTTGCATTAATGTTAGACATAACTACCAGTTTAACATTTCAGTAACCCGTGGCCAAAACGTAGGTTTGTTTAAAAACAAACAAATTTAGAACTAGAACAACAGTTTCATTTCCAATATCTAGAATCTTATTTAGGAACATTTCAATAGACGTAATAAATATTTTTTTCAGACAATCTACTGAGAAGCGACATCGTCAAGATGTTTGTGCGTTGCATTCAGACGCATATGCGTTGGTGGCAGAAGAAGTCGACACAAATCTGGAGCTAGAATGCCAGATCATCGCAAGGAGACGAGGGGAGACAGGCTTTGATAGTGACGATTTCAACTATAATGATTATATTTATTTTTCTAAATTAGGTTAGCGGCATTTTGATTTTAACATAAGGAGTGAGGTAGATGTATATAGAGTAAGAAAGTAACTAATTATAATAAGGTGTAAAGAAAAAAGTTAAAAAGAATATTTTTTTTATAATAACTGAGTGACAGGACGAACAAGTCGTGCGCTTGATAGTATGGCAACACGCCTGTCTATAACAGTAGCAAAATAACTCAGAGCTTTAAATCACAAAGATTTGAGAGGCGCTGTCACTTGCCCCCGACGTAAGTTGACAAGTCCCATGTGCCTGTAATTTCTCCAGCACCCGTACCCTTCGAAACCGGAATGCAGAAATGCTCACATTATTGCTTGGCTGAAATAGGTAAGGTGGCAGTAGTTCCCTGGATAAACTCTTTCATAAGGAGCTGTGTTCCTACTAAGGAATATAAAAATTAAAGTATATGTTAACTGGTGCTGACATATACTTATGCAAATTTGTTCTACGTTGTTACTTAAATTAAGTCTTATTGCTAGATGTTACATATCATCTCATTCGAGAAACTGTAAATAATAATAAAAAAAAACAATTATTACAGGTAGTACATATAATCCGCCATTTGCGATAAAAGACGGAAAAAACAAAGGAGAAAGGAAGAGCTGCAAACGCCGAACAGATATTTATTATAAAGAAGATAGTGTTCGAAAACGACCAAGGACTGCCCTAATATGTAATGTGAGTTTGTAGTAATATATACAATGTTGATAGTTTAGATAGAGCATGCTGTCTGCCCAACAAGGGAAGACGTGATGAAAACTATATGCTTTCGAACGTGGCAAGTGTAGTCGTGGGTGTAGAGTAAATTTCCGGATAACCTATCACAAACACAACTTTTTTTTATTTCGTACACGGGTCGACTTTTTTTCATTAGTGCGATGACTGTTAGTAGAACAATTATTAGGTACATGTATGTATTTTTTTGGCAATTTATCTTTATCCTACTGTGTTTTCCATAGCTAAAATTGTTGAACATTCGTTTCGACAAAGTTATTGATATTTATTGGATAAAATTATATAAACATAACAAATGAATCCAAAAGTACAATGCCAGGGCGGGGTCTAACCTGGGTGCCTAGTATCCCCGTTAGTAGGTTAAGTTACACATGAACCGGAGACCATATCACCAAGCTTGAGTGAGGGTGTTCCTCTTTATCCCGGGGGTATCCTCGGAAGGCCTGGGCTCGCTCCTACAGACCATCCACCGAGGCGTTTCAGTAGCAAGCGGATCCTGAGACGCGGGCTTAACAGCGTTGTTATAGATGGTATACTGGGCTTCCTACTGTTCTGGAGTCCCACATAACCACTTGCTGCTCCATCGAGCTTAGGGGTGCAACACGAACCGAGCGAGTTAAACAAGCGTGCCCCGGTAGCGGCCGGCAAACGCCAGAAGTGAATTTGTTTGCATTTCCGAACATATTTTGAGTTTTTTAATAGAAAGAAAGAAAGAAAGAAGCGTTTATTCAGCAATATAACATTTATTAATAATAACAACTTCAAATTCATTTATAATTAGTAAGCTTCATTAATGAACCTCACTTCTTATTAGTACCTAAGCTTCATTAATGAACCTCACTCCTAATTAGTAAGCTTCATTCAATAATGAATGAATTCTTAATAATTTCGAGTGAGGTTCATTAACCTTACTCCTAATTAGTAAGCTTCATTAATGAACCTCACTCCAAGCACATTATATCAACGGTGGGATTTTAACCAATGTGAAGCTAAATTTATCACATTCTAAATGCAGCCCTGTGATAAGTCAAAATGAACTATTTTGCTTTGAACCATTATTCTTGCAAAGCAGCGACATACTGTTGGATGCAACAACTTTTTTTTAACCATTCAAGCTGACCACAGAAGAGAGCAAAGTTGAAGGAACGACATCCAGCCCCAACCCGCAGTTCCCCCACCAACCGCACAACCCGGATAATGAAAACAAACTGATACCAATAAATAATGACAAACATCCCATTATTAATTGCGAAATAGGAAAGAAGAACTCTATAACTGACAAGCAAAATGATGGTTTTGGTAAGTAAGTGTGAGTAATTGACGGGCGCAGTGGCAGTGCCCCTAAGATCTTTGCGATTTAAAGCTCTGAGTGGCACTGCAACTGTTATGGACAGGCGGGTAGCTTATATGGACAGGCGGGTAGCTTACCATCACCTGCACGACTTGTTCGTCCCGTCACTTGATATTATATAAAAAATTTCCTTTTCAGAAAATACAAAAGTAATGATAAACAAAGCCGAGCTCGACATGCTTTTAAACAACAACATAGATAGACTCCGTAGCATTGGTATAAAAGCGTTATTAGAGCTACACTCTCAATTGAGTCGTGTAGTTCACGCTTATGCGTCTACGAATGAACGTACTCGTTTGCCCACTGAATTAGGTGCTATTGTGACTAGGTTTATGCAACTTGGTAAATTGTGATAGGTCTTCCGGTTATTTGTTAACTTGTTATAAACTAATAATTGAAAGGCAATATTTAAAAACATAATTAAAGTTTAGTAATTTATTGAAATTGTGTAAAAATTGTAAATAAAAGTACCTAGTAAAATATTGGACTTGGATTTGGTTTATTGTTTATGAATATATATAATTTATGTATATAATAGTCGTGGTAGACTAATGATTTAGCCTATCGCCTTTCGAGCAGAGGTTTGTGGGTTCGAATCCGGGCTTGCACATCTGAGTTTACGGAATTCGATGATCTCCGTAGTCGAGTGGCTTGCACACCGGTTTTCATACCCACCGGTTGCAGAAAACTTTTCTATATTGTCACTTTCAGGGTTTCCCTAGTGCGGGGCTATGTTAAGTGTGTGCGTTATTATTATTATTTATTTTGTCACGGGTGTTTGTGGTACCGTCGTTGTTTCCGATTTCCATAACACAAGTGTTTTAGTTATTTACTTTGGAATCAGAGCAACGTACGCGATGTTTAATATTTATTTGTTTATGAAATTGAATTTGAAATTCACCATGAGCTCTCGTTGCAAGAATACATCGTGAGGAAACTTGCACAATTTAATGATGTGTGTGAAATTTTCAATCTGGATTTGGCCAGTGTGGGGACTACAGTCCAAGCTCTCTCACTGTGAGAGGAGGCCGGTGCCCAGCAGTGGTACTGTGCATAGGCTGTTATTAATATTTTATTATCGTTTATGAGCAGAGATGGGTAGTGGGCTATCAACCCGCCCAGGTTTTACCTGTGATTTATCGAAAGATTTTAACCCATTCTGCCCAAAATCGTGGGCGGAAGCGTCGAATACTAAATTTGCCATACTACCTGAAAATATAATATACTTACTGAAAATTTCGATGTAAAAAAGCATTTTTAGACGAAACGAATCTCCACACATTATCCACCTTGCCAATTCTCACTCAAAGAGTCTCACGACTAAGGATGCATCATATTTCGCAAAGGCAAATTAAATCAACTAGATTAGAAAATAATAAACATTTTGTAATAATATAATTACATAAACTTAATGAAAACTCGACTTACGACAAATATTTAGTTGTAAATAGTTTTTGCCCTTGATTTCGGGCTTAAGTGGGTTTTAGCCCGATTAAATCCCGGTCTTTACAAATCGTCGGGTTGAAACCCGGGCCTTTGACCATCTCTGTTTCTGAGGTAGAAGATATTTTAATCAAAAATTTAACACTACAATTTCTTATGATGGTGCTCTTATGCTACACCTGGGTGACATTTATATTACAAAAGAGCGAATTGTCATTTATATAGCACACAAAAAGGGTGAAAGTGGTTTTCGTGTCGTGGTAAATAAAACATCTCAATGGTATTTCACATTTTTATTTTTTACACTTTACGTCGGTGACCGTAAACGAATTTTACTACAACGCTCCATCTCAATTCAATTACACGATAGAATGATACTAAGAACATAAATATTTTCTCGTATTATTTAAGATCAAATAGATAATCTTTTTTACACCCTAATGTAACGATATCATTTTAATTTATTTTGTCATTATATTAAGCAAAATACAACAAATTAAATTACACAACTTATTAATTAATTATACTCTTTATCGGAGAACAATTATCTAAAAGCTAAAATCATTGCAATTTATCATAAATATATTTGTAACAAAAATGAAGGAACTAAATAATTGAATCTACTAAATTAATACAATCACATGTTCATCAATTAAAAATAAGTACCGTCTTAAATATATCTAACATTTTACGTTCTTACATTTGGCTGTTCATGTAAAAACTGTATCTATCAATTAGGTATAGAATTAATTGATAGAACGGTGCCGGTTAGTTGGGTATACCTTGTGATGCTTAGCGCCTTACAAATCGAGATTCTATAAATAATTTAAGAGTTTCAGGAACTTTCAATTAAAAAGTCAAATTGTTGTACAGTTGAAAACAGAGTTAGCTTTTCGGGCCACTTGCTGTACAAGACAGATTAATGTAAGACAAAATATCCCGTAAGTCGTGAACGCAACAAGGATGTCGTGACATCCTGGTGAGCAAACTCTGTTTAAAATTCGATTGTACAATACAAAATAAAATTTATTTAAAAAATAGGAAACTCAATGTGCCCGTTGAGGGAATTTGCCGCCACTTGTCATTAAAATAAGTCCGTCCTTTCGCACATAATTATTATCACTAACAAATAACAAAACTTAATTAACTTGTCAATTAAAACTTTAACAAAATCACTCTAATACTGCTGAATTTGTACGAATTAGGTAAATTATCCGACAACACAAACTTAAGTCTCAACACAAAATAATTTACGATTGACAAGTTAATAGAGACTCTTCCTTACAGAACTGAGGGACAGGAAATCTTGGGGTATCAATTATGTAAACTGTCATATTTCGGTATGGTAAATTTCACTACTAACTTGTCAAAACATTAAAATATTAAATTCTTATTTTAAAATGACAGACAGTCATTGAAATAAACTGCAGGTGAACTTTTACTTTTTGGCACATACATATTTTCATACATCCAAATGAATCTATTAGACACTAGTGTAGTCATTTTAACTTTATTTAATTTTATAATACAAATGCTTGGTTTAAAGCACAATTATTGTTGATATATTTTTTTTTAAATGCATTGTATTATAACACAATTACTAAAATGAATTTTGATATTTTTTTCGAAAATGTACTTTTTAGTTTATACTTAGCATTCTTCGTTCGTTCGTTATTTTTTCAATTAAAAAAAATATCTGGCAGCGAAATAAAAAATCTAAAAACAGAAAAAAAAACATTAGAGAATCTGTTAAACTATAGGTACATATTCAAATATACAACTCGTTAATATATAAAATCCCTGTAATGATAATATTGTTTATTATGATGTGACTATGTGTATAAACTACTGTACGAAGTTGCTGCTTTTACAGATTTTTGTTTACTTTGCTCACTGTTTATCGTTTCGGACACTTGCATATTTAAAAGGGTATCATAAAGACTATATCTTGAAAATGACCTGGCCTCCTTGTGACGATGTGATCTCCTTCATCGTTATCCCATCGTTTTATCATCTTTTCTAGTTCCTGGCCATTTAGAAATTTTGAATCGTTCTCTAATTCCTTTTCTTCGTTATTCTAATTTTGGTTCCTTCCATCATCACTCCCATCATAAAGCGAGAGGACGTGCTCATGAAGTATCCTCATTTAAAACCCTAACTTCACGTGATTTACATCTTTCTCATCATTAGAATACGCGCCTCTTAGAGTAAGTGGACTGTTCATAAGACTGTTTAGAGAGTGTTTTATACTGTTGTACCTTTTTATATCATTGTATTTTTGTTACAGTCTTTTGTTCTTTCATTTTGTACTTCTATTAAATTTATGTCACCGATCCCGTATTTTACTTTCGCTAGGCCACATCCTTATGCTGATCAGGTCATTTTGATGATATAGTCACTATGATACCATCCAAAAATAAATAAATTAAAAATGTTTTAAAAGTGAAAATTTATAGTCGAAAACTCAAGACAATCATGTAATTTAAAAAAATGCAATTCGACGAATTGCAATTGCAAATTAATAACAACACAATTCAATATACGGTAGCCTGTATGATGTAACACAAAAAGTACGTGGTACAGTGACCAAAGTAAACTCTATTGTGATTAAGTGTAATGTACAATTTATAAAATAGAGTCGTAAATAGTGTCAGTCTTCTGAAATTTGCAGTTTCAATTATAAACTTTAAGTGTTCTCTACGAAGATGCACAATTTTAGATTAATAAATCGTTCAATAGGTTTAAAATGCGGTCGTGAGTTTGTGAATAATTTGGTTACAGGTTTAAGTTGTACTTCTTTATTGCAATATTTATAAATCCAACATAATGCATCTTTGGTGTGATAAAATGGTATTCTGAAACCTCACGTAACGTAATTAAAGTGTGCATTGTCATTGTATAAGATACCTAAGAGAAACAACATACATTTGGAATGTTCATAGCATCATTGTTTAAAAGGAAAAATATTAATGTAACAACATAGTTATAATATACAAATAATATATACACTGATAGGTGATCTATCTAGTCACATGGTGTTACTAATATTATGAAATCATTGTATACATTTTTATCTAAAGCCAGATAGGGGTGATTTTAATCTAATTTTTTTATTATTCACTAAAATATTGAAAAGCTCCTTTTTATTTGAACATTGAGTGCAGATTCTTTATTTGTCTTTTCCTGGCGAGCACTGTCTTTTGTTTCTTGGTTGAAGAAAAATAAATCTTAGTAATGGCAGTCCAAAAACATATGAGAGTCGTTGTGTCGGTTTTTCTTTTCTTACACGTTGTAAGGGAACAAATACTATCCTTAAAATGTCCTTGTACATATATTTCTGCGCCGTCGTTACTAGTTATTGGGGTTTTTCCATTTTGTCGTGAATAATACCAGACAAAGAAACCACATAAGGTACTTTAAAGTTGTTTATAATTTTGTGATGAACGTACGAAATGTATTGTTTTAAGCTTTTCTTGTTACTCCTGAGATAGTGAAAATGAGTTGTATTTTGTTTTTCCGAAAGAGTGTGACGAGTGCGTCGCGGACCCTTCTGCTATACTTATCGATATTATTCATCGATACATCGACGTTCACTGTAACCACTTCACTAGTACTACAACAATTACAAATACACTACTATTTACCGCTTTAGACACTTACTGTCTTAATGGTTACCTCCCATTAATTTTATTATTAATTTATTTACATATAAAATCGAATATAACTATCATTACGAAATATTTTACAAACTTTGGTGAAATGCAGAAGTGTACTCGCACATTTAACACGTAATATCTACAGTGTCAACACAACAGGGGTATCTAGAGGCAAGAGTCTATACTTAAAATAAATTATAAGAATATGCATCTAACATTAATGGGAATAACGTACAAAAACTCGTAAAGAAAATTGGAATGTTGGAACGGAATGTCAACGTTAATTAATATGAACAAGTGAAACGGAACGTCTTAATTATAACAATCACAACACCTTTCATACTTATTGCACTCCTTCGGAATAAATTATCGGCTATCACTTACGCGAATATACATTTACAATATTAACACATCATTAAATATAAATTTAACTAATTTCACGTGGTCGCCGTGAGCCAAGATTTATGGAACTCGAAAACGTTTTCGGCAAGTCCACATTTTGTTGTTTGAAAAGAACAAAAATCAACTCTAATGAAAACAAAAATCATCTTCATTTGAGATTTCAATTGGTACTTAAAAAAACTCAAATAATATAATAATTGCAACTGCAATTATTGTAAACAATTCCTTTTACTTAAGTTTTTGAGTGCAATTTTGCTCCAATTAACACAAAAACAGATTCCAAGTTTCAACTAATAGAAGTTGCTACGAGATCTAGTCTTGTCCATTGTGGTGCAGCAGGGTGCGGTTATCGGGTGGATGCGGGGGGTGTGACGGCGCACGGTAAGTGTCTCCTTCCTCATCTGCCGAGTTCTCCTTGGACCTGTCACTCTTGCAATCCTCCTCTTTCGTCACCCCCGATAAAGAATCCAAAGCCATCGGCATCGACTGGTACAATTCCCTAGCCTTATCACTCGGCGGCAACAAGTGAAGCATATTCAGCGGCATCGGAAACCCTGGCGGAAACTCCGGGTAGAACCCTTGCGGAAATGGATTGAACATTGGGTTGGATGATATATCGGGCTCAGAACTCGCTGGTCTTTGGCCGGTATTCTGATGCTGGTCCTCTTTATCGTGATGTTTTGGCGGATGGTTGTTATTGTTGTTACCAGAGTTCATGTTGAGCATGTCCATCGGACCGCCGATGCAGTCTTTCCTGAGCTGCTCCAGTTTGAGGCTCTTACCGTATTTGCCGCGCACGTACATGAGGAGCGAATTGTAGGGTATGCCAAAGATTCTGGAAGCTTGGCTGGTGGTCATTTTTTTGTTCCAAACATGTTGCAGGGCTTCTGTTAGTTCTGCGTTTGTCCAGGAACGCGGTGGGCCGCCGCGAGGCGCGCTGTGCTGTCCTTTTGGCCTCCCTGGAAAGATAAAATGGAAACCATAAAGGACAAAGTTTGAGAGCCCGTTCTCTTTGGCAAGAATTACAAATAATTATTTGACATAAAATTACAATTAAAATTAGACCAAAGATGCAAGGTAGATAGTCTTGCATCTTTGGTCTTCAGAATACTACAACTGATTGTAGCATCATGCCAACACGGGATGTAGCTCAACATATGCTGCAGTAACTTACGACAGCGCTGATTTTCAACAAGATTACCTACTTATAATTTATAGTACAACCATTGACTTACAAATAAATGGACGACGGGTCTAATACAAAAACCACGAAAAAAATGTCCCAAGTCAACCTATTCGAAATTTAAATTGTAATGTCATCGCAGTATCGCGCTGTCAGTCGAACAAATGAAGACTAAAGCGGAGTTTGGCGCTCTGTATACGATTTTAGCGCCTTACAAGTGCGGACACTTTTTAGCGCGGACCCGACGTCCATATAATTGTAAGTCAATGAGTACAACTAATAAATATCCCTTAAATCATGAGTCGCGTTACGAAACCTCTATACAACTCGTTAACGTGGAAAAGACAAACGACATCCACTGGCAATAATTCAGTTTCCCCCATAAAAACTTCAAGCAATTCGAGGCGGGACCACGAAACGTTTAGCCAACTAATTATGTTAGGAACAGCAGTTAAATAGAGTTTTATATACAGCAATTTTGAAACCACCGAGTTAAGTTAGTCTTGGTTAGCACGATATGTGGTAGCACGAATGCAAATGTCTCCAATAACTGTTGTTATGCTTTCTGTACTGAAAGAGAAGAAAATAGGCATCAATAAACTACTTCTCAGAAGTTAAAACCAATTAAGGCGGGGTATTTGAATGCGAGCCTAGATTTTAGGAGGTGAGACATGAATAAAATAAGAACAGGTACAGAAAATTTAACACAGATAAGATGTTGACAAGCGCCCGATGGCGCCTGACGGGGCGTTCAGAGATACATGTGAATTTACTAACTATAGGGCTTCGAGCAATAGTTTCCCATAGTGGTCCCTACCGCCCCCCAGTGGGTGCTGAAGAGTCCAAGGGGGCGGGACGGGCCTCGGAAGCAATTGAGGCTACAGCATTTGAAAAAAAACTTGATTTATCTATATAAATTACACTAAATTTTTTTTTTCTTCCTATTTTTTGGGTTAAGTTAATATAAACAATACGTGTTTTTAATTATTTTTTGTGGTGGTGGGCGTTGAAATTTTTTTATCTTGAACAAGAGGGCGGTGAGCCAAAAAGTTTGGGAACCTATGAACTAAGCTTTAACGTAAATATAGATCATAATAAATTTCAATACGTATTGACGATTAGCAAAGTTTTTTATTATTAGCAGCTTTCACTATAACGCAATAATTTGTTAATGGTTCTGTCATCTACATCACTTCACTCAAGTTAGGCAAAGGTTATAGTGCTTTAGAATGCATTTTTATCAAAGTACATAACTTGATTCATGAAAAAATTGTAGTGTAATTTATATTTTTTCACGAAGTTAGTGAAACTACATTTCCGTGTCTCGACAACCGGTTGTTCTTACAATTTGTCCCGTCTACGTCTCGCTAGCGACACACGGCGAAACGAGCGGGTTGCCGCTGTTCTCATTAATTCCACCCCGACACGCGATTGCCGATTACAGCATTACGGCGAATTTGTCCAAAAGAAAAGACATGCATACACCGCGATATCGCTCCATGTAACTTTATAGTTTTATAATTTCAGTGCACGTTAACTCGATTCCGATCAGATATCAAAGCCATATTATATTATGGAAATTAGTTTTCTTTTAATATTCGTGGTCGATCACGCGAACGAGGTTGGGAAATTAAAAAAGATGGTTCTGGTTAGCATTTTATTACTTTTAATTGCATGCCGTGGGGATTCAGTCTGTAGGAAAAAGGATACATCATTTATTTCCATTAGCTTTCTGCAAGTCCATAAAACCTTTCGAAATCACTAATTTTGTAAACAGCCTAAAGAGTATTGGGCCTAATCCTGTCCCTAGCGGAACACCTGTGAAAGAGTTCGTCCAGGGTAATACTGCCAGCGTACCTATGTGTGCCGCCAAGCAGTAATGTTAGCATTACTGCATTCCGGTTTTGAAGGGTAAGGTTGCTGGTGAAATTACAGGCACATGGGACTTGTCAACTTATGTCTCAGGGTGACGGGCGTAGTGGCAATGACTCTCAGATCTTTGCGATTTAAAGCTCTGAGTGGCACTGAAACTGTTATGGACAGACGTGTAGCTTACCATCAGGCGCACAACTTGTCCGTCCGTCACTTGACATGACAAAAAGAAAAAACCTTGCACTGGTACATTCGTATGACGTACCTAAATCAAATCATTTATAAATAATAGCAACAAAAACATAAAACCGTTTAGGACCTTAGAAAGTGGGAAAATTGTTTTGTTAATAAAGGCAGTTATGACAATTGTGCTCGTATATGCATGTCTGTGCTAATCGATCGACTAGGCACCATTGTGGCAATGCGACAGTCCGGGCATTCAGCATACGTTAGCGACAGCCGGTCCCTCCACCGACGTCTGTTCCACGCGATACCCTATCAGATCGTCTTAATAAACATTTGCGGGAAACAATGGGCGTTTAACATTTGAGATGCGATTGCGAAGCGAAGATGCGACCGTGAGGTTGTTAGGGCTGTCTAATCCGGGACAATATGAGCAAAATGGCGTTTGATGGGTAATGGGTACTTATAGAATTGAAGGGATTAGGAAGAACTGTTAAAAAGTATATCCTAGTTGTGTCGAAAGTTTAATTAGTCGAGTCAGATATGGTAATCGGATATGGAACCTATAGGTAGGTATCTGTTTTTACTGGGGCACTTCCCAGAACACTCAGACCAGCACCAATTTAGAAGAGTTAATTTCCCAAATTGGTCCAACCGGGAATGGAACCCGGGACCCCCGTATCCAGCACAATACAAGCCACCGAGATCGTCAGTATACTATTTTCTTTTCACTTTGGGGTGCACGAAAAGAGCGTAGGGACGTATGAGTCGTATGCCTAGTACGTCTGGTGCAACAACAATCGGTAAGTAACTTACGCCGATTGGTAAATCCTTTCACCACCAAACATATCCCATGCAAAATCCAGTATGGCGGCTTGATCAGCGTGGCTAAGTTCGGGGCCGCGATAATATAGGGTATCTATGCCATCGATACGGTAAGAAGAAGATTGCATTGTTAATATCTATTTAACATTTTGTGGTATTTAAACCAACAAATAGTTCCATAGCCAACCGGGGGTTACCGCCGATCTTCAAAGCGATTATGATTCTAAAAGTCATAGACGAAAATTTTATGCCAAATTTCTTCACTGGCGAAGCGATTCTAAACCGGCGAAGCGATTGTTGTGATGATCGAGCATTAAATATTGTATTAAAACTCTCGACAGTCGTAATGATATAAACTTTTAATTACATGTATTAAACAAGCACCGGAATTGAAGATAGAGATAAAGATAGCTTAATACAATATAATATACCACTGTCTCTTTCTAAAAAGTAGTGTTATTGTTTCTTCTTTTTGTTTATTAGCAGTGATCATTTTAGATTTCGCCTATATGGAGTTTTCCATTTAATAAATAAGTGTGACAAAATTTCAGAGATTTTGAAATGGCATCAAAAATTAGGCTGGTTTTTTTTCATAATACCAAGTGACGGGACGAACAAGTCGTGCGCCTGGTAGTAAGCCACACGCTTGCCCATAACAGTTACAGTGTTACTCAGAGTTTTGAATCATAAAGATCTGGGGGCACCGTCACTGTCACCTTGAGACATAAGTTGACAAGTGCCTGTAATTTCACCATTTGGTTTCTATAAAACAGTATAGACGATTCAGTTTTAAGTTTCTTACGTATTTTTTTCGTCTGTGATGGCTTTATGGCCCATATTCATTAAATCGATAAACATAAATGTCTGCTTTGATACTATAAATCAAATTTAACATAACGATCGTGTGGTACGAAACTTTGTTAACTGCGATGAAAAACTGTTTGCGATCCATGGCTTTGAGATCGCTGATGGAAAGTAGTTACCGTCGCTTATAAACATTTGCCAAAGAAACGTATCCTTAATACCCCTCTTGTGCCTGTAATTGCGGTGGCCGTCCCTACCCTTCAATCCGGAACACAGCAGTGCTGCGTACTGAAATGATAACGTCTGTAGAATATCTTAATAGCCTTGCATAACTTGAATAAGGTATACGTGGCAGAAATATCTGTTGGACAGGCTACAGTAAATACTCATCCTCTTTGTTCAGAGAAGCGGCCTAGAAAATCAAAATTATATAGGACAGTAACGAGAAGAAGATAAACCGCAAGTTTGTATAGTCAAGACATCGACTATATAACCAGAAATAGAAACGAAATGTCATTTAGTTTGTTTGAAAACTGTTCTGCCAAATAATTACTGTGAACACTGCGCTCCGATTGGCCAGCTCGAATTCGAAACAATTTGACGGGTGTCAATGGTTTGACTTCAAATCGACCAGTTTAACTTGAGCTTTGCTATAATGGACGAAAATTGCAAAATTACATATTTAATATTTAATTACCGATCAAATGTGATTCCGTTTGTTTCATAATTAGATGTTTTGCTATTTTTCCCACACCACCGAATGGAACAGCTCCCTATAGTTAGAGATATTATCTTTATTACATAAATACAGAATATACGGATACGTACACACAGGTCAGCTGTTGGCGCTGTACTATTTCAGTTTTCTCATTTGTGATTTCAGCGTAATTGATATTTCAATTTTTAAATATTTAAAATTTGAGTATTTTAAATATTTGTAAGTGATATAAGGTCCATTTACCTGATGAGTTGCCGGGGTGGATGGCCCTTATTTCGTCCCTAATTCTGGTTATATACCTACTCGATAAGTCAAGAGCAAATTAATCTTGATACTTTTGAGTCGTTCTTGTCGCAAGCGTCGTAGAAGAAGAATTTAAATGCAAGTATTTCAGGAGACAAGCATGACGTGTTCTTGATCAATATTGTATCTTTATTTAATTATACTGCCCAGTTCTGTTTAAAAAAGTTTCATTGGTAGAAGACACATTATCAAAAATATAATATTTGCATTGGCTTTCTTAAATAAATCATCTGATACGAGTTATTTGTAATACTAACGTAGTCGCGAGACTATGTTACTCACATCATAGACAATAACTATTGTTCCATGACTTTTTATAAATAAATTACCAAAAATATCTTGACACATTTTTAGATCTGTATTTGATAGAAAGTTGTTTAATAACGCCTCCTTCATTAGTGGTGAGTGCTTTGTTTTGCTACCGCACGAAGTTGTTACCGTTTAGAGCGATATTTATATGTTTGTATAAAAATAAAAGTATAAAAGTAAAATTTGATGAATTATTAAAAATCATAGAACGAAAGTTTTTATTAATGGTGTTAGTAATATAGCCCTGACAGCTTGTTAGTATTTTACAAAAAACCCTGCAAGTATATATTTCCCGATCATAGGTACTTAAAATACATTTAAAATAGGTACTCATAAACAAAAGGTATTTCTAATTGAATAATCTCTGTTAAGTATGTCCCTGTCATAGGAAGGTAACCTGCCTTACATTATTCTATCATAATTATCTTTCTAATAATAATTCTAAAGGTTTCATCCAATGTATTGTTTAGCTACAGTTAATCAGTTCAGACAACAGATTTCTGTGATCGCTTAGTCACATTACATTAAATAATTTACACTCAAAACTTATTTGTGTATGAAAAAAAATTCGATTGTGCGTAACAAGTAACAAATTCAGAGTAAACTGGGGACTTCTTTCGGAAAATCGAAAAAAAAGTATATACTGACCATTAGGGCTGTTTACAGGTCCCATGGTCCTCAAGAAACAAAATGTACAGGATTTAGGTCCGAAAAAACTGAGAAATCTTTAAAAAGTCATTGTTTGCAAATGGATAATCCGTTATTTTTAAGGAATATACGTACTAGACAGAGAGGGTGAAAATAAAATTGAATTCAAAAAGCGCTGATTGTTCCCCATGTGCTGCTTATTATCAATCATATTCGAAATACGTGATAAAAAATAAGACGTTTGGTACGACTACTTACATTTCTTCTTGGCATTAGCGAAGAGGTGCGTGTCCAGTGGTGGACCGCGATGGTCAACGTCCATGAGTGGGTACATTTTGTGCTCCATGCCCGGTGGAAACAGTCCCAGCGGAGAATCCAACCCGAACACTGTAAATAAGAAAAAATATATTGTGAAAAATGTATAAAAAGTATACCAGAACATGTTTCGAGTTGTATATCTGATTACCTCTTGCATGTAACTTAATAACTAGTTAATATTAATTTCGCAATAATATTCAGTCTATAGACCTTATAACAACATAAACTAACTAAAATATAAACAAAATATCCTTCATTTCGTCTTGCAAAATTCTTTGTTTAAACAGAAAATAATTGCGATAATAATTATTTCTAACTAAACACAGATTAACTTACATCTTTTTACACTTAGATAGTTATAACAACCCAAAATCTTCTTAATAAAGAGCAAATATTGATGCTTACTTGGAAAAAACTCAAATGTATAGTAGTTAAAGAGTTGCCTCTACTCACCGCTAGATGGCGTTACGAGTAGCAAACCTGTTACTTTGCCGTATAAACTCTTACTCGGAATAATAAAGAAAACGATTTTTTAATTCTTTAGTTTGTTAACATTGTTGGAAGATCGTTTTAATAGATGTAAGGACGAATTTACTGGTACAATTTTAGCAACAGATTACAGCTTTTTCATTGTAATAGACGAAATACTGTTCAAATTGCGAACTACTAACATTTTCTTGTCAGTTTGCACCAAAATGGTTTCTATAACTTACAATTCACCTTTATAAATCAATACGTAGATTCTTAAGCAAATATATATTTGTTTTAATATGATACAGGCACTACATAATATCGATTACTGTTGTTCTACATCTTAGAATAAATACTTTGACTACGTTGTTAATAAATTAATATGATAGGTATGTACTTCGATTTATCTATGCGGAATTATTATGTTATCGCCTAAAAACTACGATCGACTACGATTAGTTTTAATTTAATCAATATATTACCAGAAATTTGTTGCACAGAGCACTTGGACCATGACGTTTAAATCATTATCAGATGTTATTACGGGTGAAGTAATTAAAAAATATATATATTTAGCAACATTTACGAAGAGAGTTTTCTGCTGTTTATGATGTATCAAGGTATATCAAGTTATGTTACAGATTTAAATAAGTTTTGAGGTGAGTACGGCACGACGCGACAAATCGATACCAGTTGCTTATTGCGCTTGCTTGCTATAACTTAATCGTAGCTTAGTATATCTACTTGTCTTACTTAGCGTTTTATTGACGTAAATGTGTGGTTTAGATTTATATTAATATTTATATTACCAGACATTTTAATAAGCGGGCTATACTTACCTAACTTTTTAGTACTATACATATATAGAGTGGATTACACTACTCTGAAATCTCGGAATGATTAAAACTAAAAAGCGAAAATTGAACTTATGTTTTGTGATGGGCGCAGCGGCAGTGCCCCTCAGATCTTTGCGATTTAAAGCACTGCAACTGTTATGGGCAGGCGTGTAGTTTACCATCAGGCGTACGACTCGTTCGTCCCGTCACTTGATATTATATTAAAAAAATCAAAACAAAATACTTATATATATTATTATTAATTAAAATTAAATAAAAAAAAGAAAAATTACAAAACTTTTCTTCTAAATGCACCAACGTAGTAAAGTAATTTCTAGTTATAAATCAATAACACTGATTTTAGACGAAGGTATTATCAGCCCTATGTCTATTATTTCCTCTGCTTTTAGTTTAGAAGCGACACGTCTGTCCATAACAGTCGTAGTGCCTCTCGGAGCTTTAAATCACAAAGATCTGAGGGGCACTGCCATTGCGCCCGCCACTCTGAGACATAAATTGACAAGTTGGTGAAATTACGGGCACATGAAGCCCGTAATTTCACCAACACCCTTACCCTTGAAATGCAGAAATGCGCATATTACGGCTCGGCAGCAGAAATAGGTAGTAGCAGTATTTCTCTGGACGAATGCTTTTACAAGGATCTCTACTACTACAAAGGTAAATAAATATAAAAATAAATTACCTGTATATTAATGTTGTGTGACTACTAGTAGTGAATTGGACTACAGTATGTTTTTGTTTAATGAGTAATATGCGAGTATTTAACCACAATCTCACTTAATGATGGGTAATGGTGTGGTCGAAGATGAAGTGTGCTTTTTTATCTTATAGTTTGTCTATAATCTCGCCCGATGGTAAGTGAAGGTACACTCTCGCCTAGAAGATACCTGTCTCCATTCTAACCATAAAAATATCCAGGCTATATCGTTTGGGAAATATAGAACACTCACTGCAAAGAGTTCTGACTCGTGCTGGTGAAATGACAGGCACACTCTCGCCTAGAAGATACCTGTCTCCATTCTAACCTTAAAAATATCCAGGATATATCGTTTGGGAAATATAGAACAGTCACTACAAAGAGTTCTGACTGGTGCTGGTGAAATGACAGGCACACTCTCGCCTAGAAGATACCTGTCTCCATTTTAACCTTAAAAATATCCAGGATATATCGTTTGGGAAATATAGAACAGTCACTATAAAGAGTTCTGACTGGTGCTGGTGAAATTACAGGCACAGGGATTTGTTAATTAGAAGCAGTAGAGCTCCTTTTGAAAGAGTTCGTCCAGGGCAATACTGCGACCTTATCTATTTCTGTCGCCAAGCAGTAATGTCAGCATTGTTGTGTTCCGGTTTTGAAGGGTAAAGGTGCTGGTTAAATTAAAGGCACGTGGGACTTGTCAACTTACGTCTTAGGGTGACGGGCGCAGTGGCAGTACGCCTCAGATGTTTTTGCGATTTAAAGCTCTGAGTGGCACTGCAACTGTTATGGACAGGCGCGTAGTTTACCATCAGGCGCGTGACTTATGCGTCCCGTCACTTAATATTATAATAAAAAAACATGTGTCTCAATGTGACAGGCGCAGAGGCAGTGCCTCTCAGATCTTTGCGATTGAAAACCTGATTGGCACTGCAACTGTTATGGATAGGCGTCTTGTTTACCACCAGGCGCGCACAACATGTTCGTCCCGTCGCTTGATATTATAAAAAAAAGTTCTTTTTCTAAGTTCGAAGCATAGTAAACTTTACAAGCAGAACGCTCTATCAATTCGATACACAGGTTTATTTGTAAAATACTAACGACGTCGTAGGACCATATTACTAACATCTTAAACAACAACTTTTCTTCCATGTGTTTTTACAAAACTTAATAAATTAAACAAAAATAAACTTTGTTTTAAAAATGAAACTTTTTGTTGTACTAGCTGGATAGATTTGTCTTCAATTTATTATAATTTTAAACTAAGCTGAATGTACGTAAATCTATGCCTATGTATAAGATCTCCTTTCTGTCAAAAATTGTCTGTACCTTTTATAACTTGCCTTCAACAATAAACCTGCGTCAATTTTAAGGTTTTTTGGTTTTAATTTCAATTAGAAATAAAAAAGATTCAACCAGTCCTCTACATTTAACTGGATTTTTTTCTAATGTTTTTTGTGGTAAGGTACGGTCACTGGCTGAATTATAGATGAACTACTTGTCCACCCTATAGACTATAATAAATAGTTTTAACGTAAATTGTTTAAAAAAAAAGGGCCAGTCAAGAACTCAACGAGCTTAATACACTGGACTCCGGAACATTGTTATCGATAAGTGCTTAAATTTAAATCTTAAGTATTAAGCCCAGCGTCAGACTGTAGTCATGTTAAAAGTAATGCGTAAATGTGAACTATTTCCGTGAAACAACAAGTACTTTGTTTAAGCACTTCTTTGTGTTACATCTTTTTTTTTGCCTGGCGAACCGTGACTTGATCATAGTGCCTCAAAGAAAAAAACTTAAATTAATGCCTATGTGAATCATTTAATGTTTAGTCATACTAAATATTGAATCATATGTGTGTAAGTACCTTGAATTATGACAGACAGACCAAAACTTTTTATGCATTTTTGTCTTTTTAAAAGAAGAATTTGTGTAGGTACTGTGTAGCTTAAAAGTATGAATGAAAATATATTGTACATTCAAAATTACAATGACAACAGCAAAAAGTAATAATAATAAAAAAGGCTAAAATAGATACTAAGAATAAACTCTTTATTCCGGCTTTACAAAAATAAAACATTTTGAGTATCCATAATGTATATAGGTGTATTAGAGTAAGCTACTGTATAAAAGGCGGCTTTGTTGCATTTTTAGTGGGAAATAAAGAATGTTTGTGTAATTTCTTAAGATCTTTAATTGGTCGAACAACGATTTAGGTTTTAATATAGTGTAAAATTGGAGTTTTTTAAGACGTATCTAGAAGTAATTATATACAAAGTGGAAAAGTTTTTGAGATACTATTATAACGGTTTAACCTAGGAAACTGACGGTCCGTGACAGATTTCTCTATCTATCTTCAATTTTTTATGTTACTTGACGTCTCGTGGAAAATTCTATAATAGGTACGTGTAAAAATTATTTGACGTACTTTACGAAATTTGATGTCTTTTAACCATAGATTTAGATACTAAATGTATGGTTTTAACCTGCTTTATTAACTAGAGGTTAATCTGTAATCCTACTTAATCTGTGTTTTCCATCAACAAGGAACGGAAGAAATACATTCGATATTTTATTCTATTTCAAATTGCTATATGCTACTTTTATTTGCGCCTTGGAACAGTTACACCAACGAACTCAAAACTTGAATGTGATTTTATATAATAAAAATCACTATAGGGAGCGCGAAGACGCCACAATGTTTCACTGTACGCAGTTTAGTTGGACATATTCCAATACAAATGTTACCGAAACAAACTCTACGACATTCAGGTAACACGTTATAGAGACATTCAGTGTCGTGGTTTGTTAGTTTCTCATCAGTAGAATATCAAAATACAAAGGCTCAAAAACTAGTTAATTTTAATAAAAACGGTCCTATTCTGTAAATTTTTTTTAAAGACTATATAGTTTTAAATTTCTATTGAATTGATATTCGATTATTTTTATGTGAAATTACTCCACTAGTTTGTTATAATTATTAATGCTGATAGCTATATAGTTATCTAAGTGAAAAACCAAATACAAAGATACGACCTTTGTATTTGGTTTTTCAACGACTTTTTAGCCGATGAGAAAATCTATGATATTTCGTCACCCATAGATAACTATATAGCTACATTATATAACATTACTGCGTTTCGCTTTTAAAGGGAAATTGGTGGTAAGGAAATTAAAGTCACTTGTTAACTTATGTCTCAGGGTGACGGGCAGTACCTCTCAGATCTTTATGATTTAAAGCTCTGAGTGGCACTGCAACTGTTCACTTACCACGCACACGACTTGTTCGTCTCATCTCTAGGTATCATAAATAAAAGGCCCATTGTCTACCACAATCGAGGGGGAAGGGTCGTGTTTCATTAACCAATATTTTATCTAGACAATATGGAGGGAGATGTCAAAATGGCGACTTATGACAAAACGCATCTTTTCTTCTGCTCTGTTTGGTAGAAAATTAGCCTAATGATATGTAGTCAGTTTAAAGTCAAATAGTTAGACATTTTAAAAGTATCTTATGAGTGTTTTAAGTACGTAACTTTAGCTTTAATACCCCAAGGGGACAGTAAGGACAGAAACAATTGTAAATAAAGCTTTTAGGTGTTATACCTGTATCGTGCTCGAATTATTTACGTAAAACTACTTATATGAAATAATGGAAGAAAGAACTTTAATTTTTATGACGAGGGAAGAAATGTTTAAAATGCGTTAGTAAATACAACGGTCAACACAGAATGCCATATTTTTTTGTAAATGTCTTGTATGAAATCAACTCTTTTTTAAGGTACACAAAATGTAAGTTGAGGCGGTTCATTTGATGGAAAGTGCCGACTCTAGAGGCATTTGCTTATCAGATCCAATTAACTAAAAGATGTCGCCCTAGGACAAAAAGTTTCTTATAGCCTAATAAACTAAGCCTCTATCTCCTAAACGCACCGTTAAAGGCAAGACTTTAAATCTAAATAGCAACTTAGTATGCAAATTTAGTGTAGAAACGACCTAATGAACATGTGGTAAGCCGTAAACAGGGATATGATTAATAATATAATCAGTCGTTGCTTTTGCATTATATATTTAGAAATAATATGGCGCTAAGATTGTTGCAATTACTTATGTAATAGTACAGCTCTAACTACAAAAATGGGGAATGTTATTACAACATTCTTGCTTTATAAAATATTTTTGAAAGCTCATGATTGAGTCAACAACCGTTATTTGGGTGGTGCGTATACCCGTGTAAAACGTAGAACGTTTTCTTCTCGTAAATGGTTTGAATGCTTGATAAGTTATGTACATTTGTGATTTTTTTAATGGTAAACATCTCTTGCTAATGCTAAAGGAAGGTAGCGTAATGGAACCTGCACTTAAAAGGAGGTCCTCATTAATTGGAAAACGTGTGAAGTCCCAAGAAAAGGCTGTGACAGGTACAATGGTATAAAAACAGGTACAATAATATAAAAACAGTCCCTACAGATCAAACAACAATATTAAGGCCGGTATTTGCTCATATATTAATGCTTTTTAAGCAGTTAATGTTTCTTATGGTTTACATGATTGCGGTTTTTACGACCGACACGTCCTTTCTCTTCGAGAATTTTGATGGGAGTGACGACGGAATAAAGAAAAGTCAGAATGACGAAGGAAAATAATTAGAGAACGATTCAAAAATTCAAAAGTAAGTGGTCAAAAACCAGAGGAAAGGGTGGGATGACGATGGAAGAGGTCACAACGTCACAAATTCTCTTCTTAAGAAGACCTGTGCTTAGCAGTGCGGCGTATAATGGGTTTAGTTCAAATTTAGTTATGCAAGGATGACAATCGGGTCGGGTTATATATATATAACCCGACAGCATTGCCGATGTTACTGTTTCTAGAGATTGGACTTTATATTTATAGTTAATATTTAAGAGAGTCTTTTGATAGGGCTTAAAGTTATTAATTTTGTCTTATCAATATTAATTTCCAAGTTGTGTATGTCGAGCCAATTTGTGATCCTATTTAGTATAAGGTCCAATTCAGAATTCAACTCATTTGCGTCTTGGCATGATAGTAAAATTGAGACATCATCGGTAAAGATTGTGCATAGTGAATTGATATAAATTAAAAAGAATGTACATCCCAGAACACTGCCCTGTGGGATGGAACCATTGACTAGTATTTCAGAAGATCTGTATGTTTTAATTTCCCCTGTGTTAAGGTTTGTGTTTTGAATTTCTACAATTTGAGAGCGATTTTCCAAATATAACAAACCATCGATGTGACATTCCTCGAATTCCACTTAAATACAGATTATGTAAAAGAATGTCATGGTTTACCCTATAGTAAGCCTTGCTCATGTCCAGTAACAGCCCAATTGCATATTTTTTTGAATTTATTGACTCGAGGATAATTTGGAAATATTTGTGAATTGCTAGTATGGTTGATCTATTTTTCCTAAATCCGTTTTAACAATCGCTGAAAATATGATATTTTCGAAAAAGGAGTTCAGACGTTTTGCTATTGCAGTTTCTATTATTTTTGATGATGAAGGGAGCAGAGCAATGAGACGATAGTTACTTGGATCACTTTTATTTTTATTTTTATTAGTTACTTTGTCCCTCACCAAAATTTGACGCCCCTTCGTTGAATCTGGTAAGCACGACATTGCACCAAGTGACGCGATCGGTTTTTAGAGCCTCAGTCAAATTGTGTGGAATCCACCCAGAGCACAGCTTTTTCACACCCAAATGTTTGTGTAGTTTTGATTGTATTTCACTAATGCCTATGCCTAAAGATGCTCAAATCTCATGGCATGTCACACGCCTGTCTGTTTTGATCATACGGTGCACAGCATCGATGTTTTTTTGTTCACAGCAGTGGACGGGCGACCATCACGAAATTCTTCACTGAGATTACACGACTGCGTTTGAATTCTGCAAACCAGCTGTAAATAGTCGTCTTGCATGGTGCTTCATCGCCAAAAGCAGTTTGAAGCCGAGCGAAACTCCGCTGTGTTGTTAAATTACTCTTAAAGTCATGGAAAATCATACTACGAAAATTTTAACGAGTTAAATCCATGGTGATGTGGACAGATAATTTCTAAAATGACGTTACAAGTGACAGTCAGATGAAACAAACTGTATTCTACAGCCAAAGAGTTCAATTTTCAAATGTTGTAATTACTTTTTAAATATTGTTTATGTAAGTGGCTAGTTCCGGAAACTTATAGTGCGCCCCATTGACTTACAATTATATGGACGTCGGGTCCGCGCTAAAAAGTGTCCGCACTTGTAAGGCGCTAAAATCGTATACAGAGCGCCAAACTCCGCTTTAGTCTTCATTTGTTCGACTGACAGCGCGATACTGCGATGACATTACAATTTAAATTTCGAATAGGTTCATTTGGGACATTTTTTTCGTGGTTTTTGTATTAGACCCGTCGTCCATTTATTTGTAAGTCAATGGTGCGCCCTATGTAATGATCGGACGTAGTTTTTAATTTAAAAAGATTATAACAAATTCTGAACTGTTAATATAATTTAAACTTTACCCCGTTTGTATATCGTTGTAAGTTCAATATCTATTATTGCAAGTTACGAATTTTGACGTTTTGATTTTATTTTGAAATTTCAATCAATGTGCTGCCATCTAGCGGTCAATAGCTGAACGACGACGAATTCGAAATGTTTACATAGCTCTCCAAAAACGAAGCGACTGTTTTGCAGCGGTATAAAGTTTTCTTTCGTTTCTTGTAACAAAAAAATATAACGATAAGCAGAAAATTTAAAATGTATTAAATTTAAATAAGAAACACCACTATTGATAATATTACAAGTGGGACTATCATTTTTGTACTCCAAAGTAGCTACATAAGGCATTTTTCTATGATTTTCGAGGTTTTGCGCGAGATAATCGACGCGACCATAACGTACAAAGCGAAAATGGAGGACTGAGCTTAAGTATGTATAACTTCGCGTACTGTTGGCACACGTACCATGCGAACTAAGCACGTCTACTGCATTGTATTGTTCTATGTAGTGATCTCACAATGCACATAACTCACAAAGAGAAGTGTCTCAGGTACATATGAAACTGATTAAAAATGAAAGTAATAATTCTTTTAAATGGCCAAGGCTCGTTTCGTTACGTTTACCTAGATGTTTTAATAGACTAGGCAAATACGCGTGTCCCTTTCCGACTTAAATTCCATATGATTTTAACAAGGCTGTTCAGAAATAACGACATAATAAATAATTTAATCGTTAACATGCAGTTGTGAATCGTTATCATTAATTGCCTTGCGCGTACGCAGCCGTAAAAACGGTATATGTTGCAAAACAAATATTTATTTAACTGGATATATTTTGAAAACCTTGTTAATTAGTAGAATTTGTTTTCAAAATATATACATGATTGTTTTAATGTGACGTACCTTTTCAACTCATATACGACCTACAGCTGGGCACGGTTCTCCCATAACTTCACATGTCTTCGAAAGATTATGAACCTTATGTTATCTGTCGTTAAAGAATACATTTATTCCATTGTAATGCAATTATGTACATTTACAAAGATTATAGGCAAATAATATTAATAAAAATATTGTACCAGATATCCTCTCCAATTACTCGATCTCTAATAGAGTATTTCAATTACTCTATGGACCAGAGCAATAAAATAAACCATAGATATCTAAATAAACTCTATGATAATAAATTGTTTCAGTAGCAGTATAACAGAGCTTCTGGTGAAAGAGTTCGTCTAGGGAAGTACTGCCACTTTACCTATTTTTGACGCCAAGCAGTAACGCGAGCATTAAAAAAAGGTACTGCGTTTAAATTTTGAAGGGTGCTGGTGAAATTACAGGCACATGGGACTTGTCAACTTATGTCTCAGGGTGACGGGCGCAGTGGCAGTGCCCCTCAAATCTTTGCGATTTAAAGCTCTGAGTGGCACTGCAGCTGTGACGGACAGGAGTGTGTGTAGCTTACCATCAGGCGCACGACTTGTTCGTCCCGCCATTTGATATTATAAAAAAAAATATGGATAGACGTGTCGCTTACCACCAGGTGCGCGACTTGTTCGTCCCGTCACTTGGTGCCATAAAAAAAATTGTTACCAAAATTCTACCAGAAATCAAACCTGGTTTCTTCCTTATCTAGAGCCAATGAATTTAGAATGTCAACCGCTGGGTGAACGAAGTAGTTAATATTAATCTTTATATATTTTATCATTAAATAGACTTTTATGTAACTATTGTATAGTTTTATATGATCATGTACTAGACATCAGTGGAATGAGTTTAGTTAATATTTGCAATCATCTTTATTTATATATGTCAATAAGTTATATTGTTACCATTACATGATAAAGTTATATTGTAGAAAATGTATTAAATTAAAATTTAATCAAATATTCATGTTTATTTCTGCTCTGGACATTAGAAAGTTATTTACAAAAAAAAATGACAACATTTTTATATGATACCATGTGCGTGGTGGTAAGCGACTCGCCTATCCATAACAGTGCCGCTCAGAGCTTTAAATTGCAAAGATCTTAGGGGCACTGCCACTGCGCCCGTCACCCTGAGACACAAGTTGACAAGTCGTAAGGATCTGTAATTTCACCCTTATCCTTCAAAACCGGCATGCAGTAATGCTCATATTACTGTTTGGCGTCAGAAAAATGTAGATAAGATGGCTGTACTTCCCTGGACGAATACTTTTACAAGTGGCACTACTGCTGCTACAGTTTCGTTTTGCAAATATATATCCTTTTAGTCTTGAGTGGTTTTAGTTTAAGTTTAATATAGTAAAAATTAAAAAAAAAATGTTGGCTTAAAGACTACCCGTTAGGAGTCATAAAATCCAGACGGTAATGCGACTTTATTAAGTTTACATATACTTTTACTTACCGGATTTTACTAGAGACTTTAACTCACTAATAAAGACGGTAGAGTAGGCAGTATAGTCTTTGACCATAGCCTGTCCTTATTGGATTAAAAAAAATCCAATAATGTAATAGTTTTTATATTGTGTTCCGCTTTTAACAAGCTACTTTACAATTGTACACTATTGTTATGACGTTTTTGACGGAATTGATAAAAATAATAACAGCTACTGTGTGTATGTTACGTCACAATTTACAAGATCGGCGTAAACCTTGTCGATTAGTTGCATCTATAGCTTGACGCTTTCTAATTCCTGCCCGGAGTTGGTCGACCATAAACAAACGGCTTGCGAAACTCTAGAGGCACACGATCACTGCTACTTTTGTTACTATAACTGCTACAATCGAACTTTAGGCATTGAAATAAATAATCACACGTGGTAAGGTTTATAGTACGCTTCAGTTTGCATGCATATACTTACAGTGTAGATACTAACATAGAATGTCTAAAATAATGTTACATACATGTAAAAAACGGTAAAAGTAAGTACCTTCAGGGTAAAAAGGTATCTTTATTTTATTTTTTATATTTGTAGGAAAATTTACGGACAAATTATAGTATGCTTAAAGTTGAGTAATCAAATGCCATTAACGAATATCCACATTTATATAATAATTTAATTATAAAATGATTGCACTTTAACAAGTACGCATGTCTGTAAGTTTCTCTTTCTCTTGTCCGTTAGATTTCTAGATAGTAAGGTTCGATTTAAAGATGAATGGGTGCTAAAGTAGCAGCTACGTTAGTAAGCAAAAGTAACAATTACAAAGCAATACGTCCAACACTAAAACGCACCCGATAACAAGTGTAAGCAATACGTTAGCATTAAATTTGTGATTTTTTCCGCGCTTTTTTTAAAGTTTCACGACTTTTCGGAGTTTTTCGCAACCTATTGTGTTCTTAGCCTACATATTAGATTCGATGTAGAAATTTAGTTAAATTTAGTTTTACTGTAGGCATTATATAGAATGTGGAGGTCAGGGTATGAGGCAAGATTTGATTTTGTGTTTTTAGAGTTCAAATTGTTTGTATCATGTTCTTATATTTTGTTACATTGAGGCTTATTCCTCGTTACCATTAACTTATATACATGTCATTGATATACATGAGTGGCTTTTGTGGCGTTTAGGACACAATAAATCAAGTTGGTCTAATGTGGGTCATCCATTTTAAATGTTAGTGCCTTGTAAACCTTCGACGTGTTGGTTTTATCACATTATTTTTCAACTATGAACCAAGTGTTATATTGATAATTAGTAAACAAAACGTTCATAATAAGAAGAAATAGACAAGGTAAACAAATGTGGGCTGTCTGTTCACTAAATGTAGTATCAGTATTTTAGTAAATGAGTACAAAAAAAGAAAGAAAACAACTACCACAAATGACGCCGCACAAGAAAAATATAAATAAAACAGAAAAGAAAATTAAATAATATTGGTACTTGGTACTTGGTGCAACGGGCTGGTATCCGCAACTCGACGACAAAGCGCCTATTTTGCGTATTAAATAATAATATTATTATTTATTTATTTATTTTCAGGTTACAAAAGACCCATAAAATACATAGGTACCATATAGACTAACATACATGATAATATGATAAAAACAATTTATTTATTTACACGTATGGACCGCGACGTGTGACGCAACATGGGTGTCCGATAGCCTGACTCGGAAACATCGGAACATGACACCCTTCAGTCAAAAGTCCTCCTTCATGAAGGTCGACAGATGTTGAGTAGGTACTCTCACCACAAATGAATTAAATTCACCTTGTGGCGGGACTCCAACTGCTCGATCCTCAGGGCAGCTTTGACTTTCACCCGTATGTACTCCACAATATCCGCAGACTGAGGAGTAATGAAGTCGTGACACGTATAGCAACGTCGTCGGTACCGCTGGACGCAATCGATGGTTGGGGCCAGTCGGAGCGGTGCCACTAAGTTACGGTTAGGGTACTCCTTTTTCTTTTCCACCTTTTTGAAGCCGTCCTCGTCGCACTGGTTTACTCGTCTCGGTGGTACTGACGACACAGCTCCAGAGATGAGTTTCCGCTTTTTCTTCTTCCCCTCCGTTGGTTGCCTGGGTTGTGGTTGTGGAGCAGTGGGTTGGGTAGCAGCGGCAACAGCAGCGTAATCACGTCGAGGGGTCAATTTGCTTACGAGTGACGTCTTCGTCGGGGCGGAAAAACGAGGGACGGGGCGCGGGGTAAACGTGCGCGGCGACAGCGGCAGCGGACGGTGACACATCCACATGAGCCGACTCAAAACTGCCGATAGATACGTTTTGCGCCACGCGACAAGTATTCACGTTGCAGGCCTCGGGTGACCTACTTACAGAAGCTGCACTACTAAGTAACACAACTTGGGCACGTAAATCACTCCGAGGCCTCCAATTTACACCGAACTTCAGCAAGGCTTGCTTTTAGGGACGTGATGTCCTTCAGTAGCCTGGTGACGTCGACATGGTCGAACGTGACAGGGGGCAGATTGTGCAGCTCCTTCGCCACAAAAGTAGGCACGTCGTGTGGGTCGGTCTCTTAAACAGCGTAATGATGTCCTGTAGACTCCTCCATCCCTCCGGCGCGAGATGGGATCTGCTCGGCCTTGCCGAGCGTGCGGAAAAGCAGCGCCTTGCCACTGCAAACCTCTTCTTCTTTGAAGTTTGACTTGCAGATCTACACGATGCTGACCTCGTCCATAGTGTCGATGCCAGGAGTTCATTGGCTATGAGTTGTTGAGAACCCATAGTCAATTACGCGCGCTATTGCCGCGCGAGTCGCGGATTTTTTAATTATTATAATTCTTACTGTGTAGTGGAGCACGTTCGAATCCCAGCTTGCACCGCACCGTATTGATGTATTAAAAACGTAATCACAAATATTCACACTTAAGACACAATTAAATAATTACATAACAAAAACTAAATTAACACAGACGGGAGCACGAAAAGAAGTCTCCCCGCACGACGACGTACGTTCCTCTCATGTACGTCGGGTGCACTCCGGGCAACAATCGGCGAGTACGTTACGCCGATTGGCAAATCCTTTCATCACGCAGGCAGGCATGGTGTACACTATCGATACGAAAAGGAGATAAACAACAATTTAATTCCATGATTTTTTACAATGATTTTTTTAAATTTACCTTTTAAGTTTTTGTTGTAGGTACTATCTGACACTTTTTGGATCTGTATTTGGTAGTAACGTTGTATGTTGTAAATGTGCAAGTATCTTCCTCGACGATCCGGTTTTGTTTTGCATCGTACCGCACAGATGACTGTTTAGAGCGATCAGACAGATTATTTGTATAAACATAAACGATTAATTGGTTGGTGTCATTTAGAGTGGTTACGCGCGATTACATCGCTACACATGCGATTTAAAGGCGCGCTTGCATCGCATTTGAATCGCTGCTTAAAATCGCGCACGTGTGTAAAGGTAGACTATTAGCGACTGCATCGCTACTGCATCGCGTTAGTATCGCGTTTGCATCGCTGCTAAAAGCTCTTAACTACAAAACGGAGGATAGATTCCACTCTTAATGTGTCCATATTATTGTTATTATTGTTACAAGATTTTGTTACACTCGGAGTTCTCCAGCCAAGTGTACATCAGGTGGGGTTGTTAGCGGAGAAACGTGGGATCATGGTGTCACTCAGGAAGAACAATGCGACAAGTAATGAGGACGGTTGCTTTCTGTATGAGGTGATATATGTTTGGTGTAAGGTTCAGGGAATGCAATGACTGGTGTAACTGTTTCGGAATAACGTCAGTGGTGGAAATAACTATTGATACTATTATAAGTTTCTTAAAATTCTAGATTCGGGTTATTTCCTCTTTTATATCTTCATATTTAGAAAGTTTTTCTGCTGAAAAAAATTCAACGCCCACCACAACAAAAAATAATAATTGAAAACATGCATTTTTTATATTAACTTAACACAAAAATCACAAGGAAAAATACATATATATATAGTGTAGTTTATATAGATAATTCAGAGATTTTTTTTCAAATGCGGTAGTATTCCCTGGATCAACGCCCCCAATTGCTTTCGAAGCCTCTGCCACCCCATTAGGATTCTTCAGCGCCTACGGTAGGGACCACTTTAGGAAACTACGATCTAACTCATACCGTGCTAAGAAACCTGTAATTAGTGATAATCATTTATTGAATAACCACGAAAGCTTTGAAATCTATATCATCTAAGTTTTGACTTTTAGCAGAAGGAATTATATCTTTAAAATTCGTAACGTGACCCAACCGCAAAAGAAATTTCAATATTGAACGTGAAACATATGAATTGTTGAGCATTTTCTGCATTTGATGTAATAAGAAAGAATAAAGCAAACATTCATAAAATTATCTAAAACGGCCAACAGAAGCTTACAAGGGTGGAGAAGTGAAAGTGGTATATCAAGATTGAACTAAATGGAAAACTGTAGTCTAGAGAATATGTACCTTTAGATAAATGAATAGATTATAAATGCGAGTGCCTAACTACGATACTTAATAAGATACTTTCTTCGAATTTTATAAACCAGTCCCACGAAATTCTGAAAGTTAGACGACGCCGATACCCCGGTCGAACGCGGATATAAGGAAAGAAGAACAAGTTAAAAAACTAAAATTTAAATATATCTCAGAAGAGCGAAAGCTTAAATTTGATTTTGATACATGTAAGATCTTTTGTGTTACCTATGTATGTGTAATTTTATTTATCATGTTTTTCTTCTGCTGTACTTCCTAAATAGGTACTAGTAGGTAGGTCCATATTCTGCCTTTCATAAAAAAATATTAGTGTACTGTTTAAACGCAAAATTATGGCATACCAGTATATTTTGAGTATGACATGTATTTGTTTTTAAGACACCAATTACATTATAAATACTCGTACATTACAATTTAGCCAAATACAAGATGAATAACTAAGGCGCGCCTGTTTCACGCGGTTTATCCTGAGTTATTAGCCTTTACACGGACGCTCTTTCGGTTGTTACAATAACGAATACGGGCAATCGCGCGCAAAGAACGTTAGCTTAAAAAACTTCCAACAGGTAATCGCGCACAATGCGCGTGCAGGCTTTCCCGCGCGCAATACGTGGGATAGAGAGACTGTATGTAAATGGGGCTAACCTAATATACATATAAACATATTAAACTAAGAATACACCCACCGGTAATTATCTTTTCTTTTTGTTCAGTGTTACTGGCACATTTCATTTAGTGTCACTAACACTACACTAGTTCAAATGGTTTGTTCGTTTTATATCTTCTTTCTATATAGATAGTCGAAAGTACTGCGATTTACTTAAGTAACATTAAAACTTTATAACAACTAAGTTCAATAAGAACAATACAAAACTTCTAAACTTATCCACGCAATGCAATAAACAAGCAATGAACGGCCATTAAATGCACTCGAAACTAAATCGATAAACAACAAAGTTTATAATCGATTCTGCGCCCCATATGAGGTGAAATCGAAAGTTGTCGGTTTACAACCCTTCTGTACCCCTTTCATTCACGAACACCCTTACGCATACTGCCAAATGCGTAGATATATTCCTATAACCGCACGAGTAACGCGTGAAAGGATCTTAACATCACAGAATAGGGTTTATAATTGACTTTTTAAACTTGTGTTCTAGTAAGTATTGTCAACCTACGTTCATAACACCCATTCACACGTTACTGTGAATCGTGACGTGTAGGAGGAACGTTGTCTATGGTCAGGCTCGCGCCGTTTATTTTGCAACCAGATTTACAACTATAACTGTAAATTAACTTTATCGAGTGAACCGAAACTAGGTCGTATGGAATCAACATTAATTATTATTTTAATCTACACTGTCGACAAAAGATCACATGATATTGGATACTTGTATCACGCCAAGGATATTGCATTGTTGTATCTTTAAAGACAAATTTTTTAAACTCTTATGACAAGTGAAATAAAGTCCAAATTAAGACTATAACTAACCTTAGTGTTGGTATAATTAGGTGACTCCATAGTTTTCAGTCAGTAATAATTGATAACAAAGAAAATTCAAATTACGCTTTTATGACAAGCGATATAAAGTATACGTCTAGACAAATTATTCTGTTCTAGGTGTTGGTATAATTGGGTAAATCTATTGTTTTAAATAATGGTATAGTCAATGTATCGACATGAAGAGCTAAAGAAGTCTAGGTCTTAATAAATCCTTGCATTGTTAGAAGAATCGCGTGCGCAATATAAGTCCCCGTTGCATAAATAATAAAGAGGGGTACAGAGAGAATTGTTAACAGCAAAGACTGGACCACCTTGAGTATTGTTTGATTGCTAGTCGTAAAAACTACCGCAATGTTGTGTGCATTTGTTGTTATCTAGTTTGTAATGATTTTCAAAGAAATTTGAAGGCACTGAAGTTACACGTAAACTATATTATGGTTATGGTTATTATTTGGCATTGGCTACAGAGTCGTTAGACAAAATAGTTGCAGATTTTAAATTCATTTAAGTTCGTCCGTCTCCCTTCGAGATATGAGTTTGAGAACACATTGGTTAAGCAATAAACCTTTTCTTGAAGATGTATGCCGACAACGGGGTATTTTTTTTAAATCTTTATTTGTAAAGAGTTTTACCCACCATAAAGAGCTAAAAAGCCACCCTCACAGTGGCTCTCTTAATCTACACACTATAAACACTAGACACTTATTTTTTTTATGTAAAGTAGCAAATGAGCAGACGAGCCACTTGATGGGAGGTCATCATCAGGAGGTTCCTGGACATCTGTAACATCAGATGAGCTGCTCTTGCGTTGCCAGCCGTTTAGAGTTTAACCGTTGACACGCTTTTTGAAGAACCCCATGTCATAGCACAAAGAGAAT
This sequence comes from Hyposmocoma kahamanoa, assembly GCF_003589595.1. Lineage (NCBI taxonomy): Eukaryota > Metazoa > Arthropoda > Insecta > Lepidoptera > Cosmopterigidae > Hyposmocoma > Hyposmocoma kahamanoa. The sequence continues at coordinate 15,495,178 of NW_020653853.1, read as the reverse complement.
ATTTCAAGAGGAAGACCATTCCACATCTTTTTTGATACTAAGTGATGGGACGAACAAGTCGTGCGCCTGATGGTAAGCGACACGCCTGTCTATAACAGTTGCAGTGCTACTCAAATCTTTCAATCACAAAGATCTGAGGTGTACTGCCTTTGCGCCTATCACCCTGAGACATAAGTTGAAAAGTCCCATGTGCCTGTAATTTCACCAGTACCCTTCAGAACCGGAACGCAGTAATGCTCACGTTACTGCTTGAAGGCAGAAATAGTTAAGGCAGTACTTCACTGGACGAGCTCTACTGCAACTAAAATCTGCATCTTGCAGGGTGGAGGAAGGAAAAAAGGTGATGCCCGCGTGGTTTTACAATGCCAGGCATCAATGATATGGGCATTACTCCTTGGCGGGAGGTACTATGATGGAAACGTGAAAAGTTCCTCTCAGCACTTCTCGTTATAAAAACCTCTCCATAGACCAAGGGGCTCAAAAAACCGTCTGTGAGTTTGGGATCATCGACAACACGAACAGCCCGACGTTGGAGTCAGTTGTATCAAGCTGGCAAGCTGGTATTATCTCCTTAACTAATTTGTATAGCAGCTCAGCCTTTTTACAGGTCGGGGCTGCTAGGAAACTATTTGTCCTGCTGAGGTCATTAGTGTAGAGACACTCTTGATACATAAGAGCAGATTTACCATGACAGGCGAACAATGCGGTGGCATTGACATTCTGTTTTTGCCATTCATCATCAGCTTACACGCATCCACTGCTAGACATAAGCTTCCCCCTGAGTCGCCAACTATTCCGGTGCCACCCGCATCCAGCCGCTGTGGGCCACCTTTCGTAAAGTCGTCCGACCACCTAGTGGCAGTGTGTTCTACACTAACTTTGCCTTGACTTGTTTGCTTTGGCTCAGTGTTGTCGTTTAAAGTAGGTACTACTTTTGATAGATATAGGGTAGAATAGTTTTGAATAGCAACACTCTGATGGAAAGACATAACATCTATGTCAGCATCGGCTACTCTTTTGCTTTACATTTACAGGCGATTAGATTATCAGGCACAGTAAAACCGAAATTGTTTTTGTTTTTAATTTCTAATGTAATTCTTATTATTTTAATAGAAGTAATATTTAAATCGATGACTGGATTATTTATTTTGTTTTTTTTTCCTTTACTAATAAAAAAGAACCCATTAGTTCTTAAATTTATAAATTAAAAATACACCGAACTTCGCATTACCACAAATGCAACAGCATTAATTAATTAAACAATAAGTGATGTTTCTCATACCGTGAGTAATGTGCGTGAATCACACGTAGTCGAGCATGTGACGTAACTATAATTACCAAATTAAAAACCGCAATGTGTGGGCACATACATAATTTACTGTACATGTAAATCATACAGGCCTGGGAAGTTTCCATACATAGCGTACAAATATTTCTGTGGCCTAAGTTCTATTGCTTAAGTCCGCATTCCGCACTTCCTGTACAGTCGATGTGTCCTAAGATACCTGACCCTCTAGCGACGTTTTGGTCCGGAGAACGTTTTTACGCATTTAACATTAAAGTATAAAGGAATTCTTGCTTCTTTGTTGAAGTTTATGTTATGTATTTAAAGATCAAATTGGCTTAAAAAGTTTCTTAAAACGTCTACAACTAATGATGTAATAAGGAAGTCATACCAAAATGAATTTTACGGTTCACAAAGAAAAAGTCGTCCACTACTGGACTGAGGCCTCCTCAGAAAACCGTCACAAAGACGGAGTAATAAATTGAATGACATGGAGAACTTTTTCAGGCAACACTATTGAAGAAAAACACATGAATGAATAAGACTTTCGTATTCATTCAATAAATGAATTATTAATTATTACAAGATTCTCACTAAGGCTGGTTCTACATTTTACGTGGTGCCTAGAAAAGTGAGTGACAACGGTAACTCCGCAAGGCGCTGAGATGAGGCTGGTTTTCGATAGCAAACGAAAGCAAACAAGTATACCTGTCCTTAAAAATGTCACCAACCAGTCAGTTCGTGACCAACGACAGTATGATACCGCTCTGAGAAGAAAGCTATAACGAAGGTTTGAAAAAATATGGTTTATGACTGATCTAATCCTCCTCACCTTTTCATTTTTACTGCTGTTATCACAAATTTTTTTTATGATACTAAGTGTAGGGACGAACGGGCGACACGCCTGTCCACACAGTTACAGTGCCACTCAGAACTTTAAATCGCACACAGCTGAGGGTCAATATTTTTTGAACAATTTAAAGTACAATTTCATGTTTTTAAACGATAAAAAAGTGGTCGCAGTCGAATCATTTTATGGTTAAAAATTTACGATTAAGTGTAACGCCACATCAAATCAGCTGCATAATTTTAGTGTCTTACGTCCTTCAATCAGAGACCACTATTTTGTCGCAAAGAGAAACTTTATGATAAAAAAGGGAATGACATCGCCGAAATTGTGCGGTACTTATGGCCAGTGTGCATTGAGGGCTGAAGTTGGCACTTAATGGGATTCCATTTTTAAAACAATTGTGAGATTCGCATCCCTAACGCAAGATCATTGGGCTTCAACCACAGCAAACGCTGCGGTTAATATCTTAGAGTTTAATCTATGTGCGTTTTTTCTAACAAACAAATGAGTGCCGTTCACTAATGTGTTAATTTGGTTTCAGAAAGCTCGCCTCCAATTTGCTTATCTATTGAAATGTGTGTTCGGTACTTTCCTTCGCCGTGTGAACTTGCTATAGCCCTACTTTCTATTGTTTTCGGAAACTACCTAACTTATTAAACTAGGGTTGGTCCAAAGACCCAACAGTGCAATATGTTTTCTAATTTTTTATTAATTCTTCGAATAACATACACAGAATTTTATTTTATGCAAATTAGAAAGTATTTATAAATTTGTGTGAAATACATCTTTTTCACGTCTTAAGTTCATAATTAAGAACAGGTTCTATTATAAATGTTAACTTTTGGGAATGTCCATTACTGGAAACATCTAAGTCGGGAAATGTCGATATCTAGTATATATATAATTTTCACTTACACTTAAACAAGCAAAGTCGTTGACTTCTTTTTTGCTTCAGCTTTGAGCCACTATTGGGATTTTATAGACAACCAATTTTAAGTGCAAAACCGTTTCTCTTTAATATTTGACAACCCTAACTAGATGAACTTTTAATATACCTCCAGACCATTGACATAAATGGTTCTTTGGTTTACACGATATTGTTATCAATTTGTTGCGTAACAGCCTTTGAACGTTCCTCTAGTGAAAATGGTATAAACAAAGACGATCCAATAATTTGCCTACAGATCGACCGATTTATCTGTGATATGTGGCAAAAAAGGAACTAACCGTTACTATTATACATACTTACTGGCAGCCCTGTTTCGACGCCTAGCACCACAACTCATACTACAGATAAGTTGATCGATCTTTGTGTTCGAAATTTAATAGGAGTTTGATGTTCGATAAGTAGGATTTAAAATTAACATGCGTTCAGATTTTTTTTATACAGAAGATATACTCTTTATACTCTTTACCTATCGTAGGTACCGTAATTATATGCTTTTAAAAATGATCCGCACTAAGGACCGCCCGGTGAGTTTTAAGTTTATTCATTTATGTTGTACGTGGTACGTACGTAAGTAGCGCCAATAAATACTTTCGGTCCCTTTCATTTTAATACACGTAGAGTTTTTTGTTGTTGTACGATTTTTTTTCAGTGTTATGTGTTTTAGAAAGCTTTTCTGAAGCTTTATTTAATATAAAAACATTTATTCTTATTATTGACCAGTGTTGCCAGATAGTTACATATTTTAGATTTGTCGTAACTTTTGAATGAAGTAAGGTATTTTGTTTTTAAAGCACTTTCCGTAACTTTTGAGGATATTGAAATATATTTGTTATTGTAAATCCTAAATAGTTTACGAACGAAACCAAATTCGACAATAAAGTAACTAAGAGATGGCGCTTTCAAAATGAAACCAATCAATTATTCGTTATAGCTTGATTTGTCTTGAGCGTAATATTTACTTTTTTTGAAACTTGTAAACTTGTAGCAATAAATGTAACTTTTCGGGTAACGAAAAGTAATCTTTGACTCAAGATCCCTGGCAACACTGTTACTGGCCCATACGCAATAACTACCTATTCACAGATACACCAAATGTGTAAAGTAAAGTTTACAAAGGTTCCCAACTACGCTGTCCAGATACGATTTCGGAATTCATTCTTTTCGATTCCATAATATAACGTACCCACGTACCCACACAATGAAAGGGTTAATTTCGTTATTTGAATACTTTATGTTCTACATTTGAATCCAATTTTCTCACACGAACCACCATTATGCGGTTACAAATACATTTACTAGAGTCCGCCGCGTATGTGATACAAAATAAAAGATCAAAATCGATTGAGGTAAGAATCGATTTGAAAACCGAGTAAATAAAACACGATATTACATCGACTTTCTCTGCGTAATGAAAAATTGCAATAATAAGACATGTAAGTCGTTAATAACGTGTGAAATTAAGTCGATTCAACCATGTGAATGAAATTTGTTTGTGAATAATAATGAATAACATTTTCGACATTTTTATTTTTTTATTAATTTGCCTACATTTTTTCTATGCAAAAGTGCTTAAGCTAAACTTTATCATTTAAAATTATTGTAAGAGACTTTAACTTCTACGTATAGAATCGAAACATTTGTTTGAAATACCTGGTTGGTAAATAATTGGTATTAACCTTACTGTATATAAAAATATTATTGATTTAGGGAAACTAAAAAGCGATTTTTCTTGCAATTAGCTATACACTGCTTCGTAGAAGGTACCTCTATTTATGGATTAGCTTTCTATTTATAAACAACATCTAATAGGAACTCTTTGGTTATCTATTTATAGTTCTTACTATTTAAAGAATCGCAAATCATTGGGTGTTCTGTTTGTTTTTATTAAACCTTTAATCAAACGTCCAAAACACATGTTTCAAGAAATAAAAAAAAATTCAAGGCGATGACTTGTTCCGAGTTAATCATGATTATCAATAATTTGATCGGCCGTTATGGAACGCCCGCCCTCTAATTATGAATTCAAAATTACCTGTTTACGACTTCATTTGCTGCTGCATTTTGTCGGTGTGAAGAATTCAATGTTTTATTTATGTACACTTATTTATGTGCATTTCTTATTAAAGTAATGTTTTTTCGTACAAATAATATGTGGAGCTTGAAAATAAGGAGGAAATTAAGTATCTTTGGTTCAGATAACGTATTTATTGTAATTTGTAGAATTGTGTATTTTAACCAAGCAGGCTTCCTTATCGGAGACGGAATAAAGTCGAATTTAAACCGTACGTCAAACGTATTTGACCCTGTACATAAAATAATAGCAGAGAACTTATTCATTTCAACAGCATTGATAAATTATTTTTGTATTTTATTGAACTCAATAAATTAAAGTTAATGAGTAATAATTTTGTTATTTTATTAATTCAGAAAATTGCCAAAGGACTTAAAATGAATCAAATGCTTTGCAAAGAATTTAGACATGCAATATATTATGTAATGACGGCAGAACAAGTTACACATTGACGGATCTTGTTCCGTCGCACTGGAGGCGTGTTTTGAACAAAAGCGTATAAGAGTAAGTGTAGCTTGACGTGTTGTTGACTGTACCTACATATAGAAGTATAGGTACCTGATCGTTATAAGGTACTTAGGAGAACAATTTTAAATCTACTTTGTATTTCTTTAGCAGAACCCTAATAACAGAAATAAAAAAGCTAACGTCACCTACATTTCGATTCACGATATCGAATCTATTGATACAGCCATGATTGGCGCCAAATTGCTGTTTACGTGCTCTTAGGCCACAATGGCTCCCGACACAGAGACCTTCATTCCATTACTCATAATCACTCAACATGTGAGTGACTCATACCACTAACATGATCTATAATTTGCAATCGAATTACCAAGAAACAAGCAATGACATTTAAATATTTCCTAGTACGCTTTTTAGTTAATGCTCATGTTTATTGCTAAACTTATAATGCGTGTCAGTTAATTAATGATTGGCTGTATGGTTTTGTGTTTGTGTAAAAATTGAATTTAAAAAAATTGGTATTCTTAAAAAAATACTAGAGGAAACCGCACGAATTCTCTTTAGTCACCGAAAGGATTCGAAATTGAAATTTGAATTTTTTGCCTCCGTTTTGTTTCGGAAGTCACGTTCAAAATAACACGCACGCTCGTACTTACGTGGAGGTGTGTGGTTACGATGCGTTCCCGCAACTAAATTGTGGTTACCACCGCTTTGTAGCTACTGCCGAAACTTTATAATCGTACCAGTCGTAACTTGTAATCTGATTTCGATTTCTCACCGACCTTTTTGTGGCTATAAAAAAGTAAAGTCCACTTGCGGACTTCGACTCCCCTTTGTAACGTTTTTCATTAAATTAAGCAAGAGCACAAAAGTTAACTTGTTAACAAAACAAAGCCGTTTACTGAGGTGTTTTCCTTGATTTAAGGAAAATAATTTTTGCCGTGATAAGGATGAAATTGTATAATAATAGTAAGAGATCTTCTTTTTAATTCGATGTGATATCTCTAGCGTTATTATACCAGAAACGAGGTTTTTGTAATGGGCAAATTTTAGTCGTGTCATTGGTGTGTGCGTCTCAGGTCTTTTGTGTTATTCGTCTGTGCAGTTCCACGAACTATTCCAGGTTTGTCGATTATGAGTCAGATCAATTCACGAGTATCGTGCACAAGCTGAACGTGTCCAATAATTTCATGTGTCGTACTTTTTCATAGTTCGCTTCGTGAGCACTGATTTTAATTGCTTTCTAAAGTCCATTCGTCGCTCGATTCCCATGACCGTCTCTGTGAAATTGACTAGCACACGTAGATGCATGACATGTAGTTTTTTGGTTGGGTTTTTTGTGTTTTATCAAGAGAGAGATCTGGCTATATGCGCCGCGGTCATTGTGCGCCAGTGAGAGGCTCGCCGCGATCCGCTCGTCTTTCCAAACGCGCCTCTCTCGTGATCTTATTTCGGCTTCCATTCACAACACTCATTCAAATTTTGAATTTTACGGGTGGAATCAATTTCGAACGTGTGACGATGACACATTGCTATCAACCCATTCGATATAATCCGATATTTAAACGATACGGCCAAAGGCGCCGACTGATATGAGCTAGAGATGAGTTATTGAATTTGAAGTAGATTCGTATTTAGACTTAAACCAAATCACGGTTTGGGCGTTTATCGATTTCCAATGCAAGCAATAGCATTAATGTTGGCTTAGATACTCACTTTATAATATAATTGTTGCAAAAGTTGGATAAAATTCATTTACATTTCATACTATGAGAATTTAAAAATTAGCTACCTACCTACTTATACATTTTTAATTGATTTCAGCAACCGAATCGATATCACCATCTCTATCGTCTCAATGGATTATGGAATATTAATTACGTAGGCGCACAGCGGGTCGAACTCTTGCGCATCAATCTCGAATGCGTCGGCACCTCTTTATCGAGAACAAAAAAATCGAGCATTTTCTCACACACACAATGGCCATCTCACTTGTTATTAAATTCGTATAAAATTAAACCTAATGTGTGATTTCAGTTCCGGCTCATGGGAACAGAACAGTTAGTTATTTAAGAGGTCAGATAAAGCTAATTCGGTTGAATGGCAAGCCGTTGCCTTTTGTTTATTCGACGGTAGCGGTAGGGTACTTTTTTTAACGCAAAAAGTAGAATAGAAAGCTAATTTTCAAATTTTGCCATAAATTGCGGGAATTGATTGCCTTTTGCTTTATGATTCGTCAATATGTAAGATTGACTTTTGTATTTATAGCTTGGCAATTTTTGTACACTGCATCAACAATTATAGTTATAACATCAGATCTAAGAAATATATTTTTATAATATATATATATAACAATTAAATTATAACAAAAGATCTATAATCTTTTTAAATCCTTTGAAAGGTTCATAAGACAGGTTCTTTGTATCTTCAATAGTTTTAGATTTACCCATACTGTTACATTAACAAAAAACACTCTGTATACGTAAAAAGGTAATTGAGTTATAATTAAATGATAATATATATATAATTGCTTTTTCCCTTTTAAATCTATAATATTCAAATCTGCACTCAGACAGTCCACTTAAAGGGGAATGGGTTGCTGCAACCATTTACAGTACAAAAATCTAATTTTCTAATTAAATGATATATTATTTGTTTTGTACATATCGAGTTACTAGGTTTTCGTGATTGTTACACATAGGAAATTAAACTAGGTATAGTTTTTGGATTTCAATCGCGGTTTCTCAAACAAATATACGCGATTTCTTCGTTGGTTTGTTTGAAAAACATATATATAAGACATGTGATTTAAATCACAAATATTTATTTTAACATAATACCAAATGACGGGACGAACAAGTCTTGCGTCTGGTTGTAAACGACACGCCTACCCATAACAGTTGCAGTGTCACTTAGAGCTTTAAATCGCAAAGATGTTAGGTGCACTGCCACTGTGCCTGTCACCCTGAGACAGAAGTTGACAGGTCCCATGTGCCTGTAATTTTACCAGCTTTACAGCTCACTTACCGCTTGGCGGCAGAAATAGGTAAAGTGGTAGTACTTCTCTGGACGAATTCTTTCACAAGATACACTACTGCTACTTTCATTTATTATAATAATATTGTCCATTTTGTACCCTATGTAGCTAGATATCCTACGGTCCCTTCAGCCGCTTAGGTTATTGGGAACTAGAGAGACATCGTTTTCGGCGTCGGGAAGTGCGCGTGTCTTACAGCTCCTCAATAAGGAGATTTGATAGTGGACTTAGAGTCGACGGCTTAGCGGTGGCAACCGCTAGTTGTACCGCTAGTTGGGAAGTGAGTGTGCCTACAGCTCCGGTACCTATCTGGAAAATAGGGAGGGTACTGTACGTGCACCCAGGGCGGTTCACCCAAGTGACAGCGGTCTGTGACAACACTGTACATTGGCCCATCTGGGGTCAGAACCTGAACTTATAAGGTTCCTGTGCGCGCACAGGTTATAGTGCCCTTCCCGCATAACCACGAGGTTGATAGGGTCACTATAATCAAAACTTATGTAGGAAAGGTATAGGAGCTGTACATCTGTAAGATTTCTGTACGATTCCCTTTAATGTTACGATGTTTAACCTTTTGTTCTTTTCTACGCAAAACCAATCTCTCAACATCTTTTCCATACAGACCCTTAAGTACAGCTATGGTAACTGCGAAAGCTTTTATGTTAATGCGTTCACAATATCAGTACACAACGGACAGCATTCGTAGCACGAATCGCTCTCACCTTTCACGAGTCACCTGCTATATAAATTACCAGATAGAAATGTTCACATAAATTATTGTTACACTATACCGCATATCATTACAAAGGACGCCCACTTGTACTGCGAAATCGTATGGAGTTGAAAAGCTTGGGATCGTAGGGTTCAAAATAGATTTTTTTTATCATTGGATATAAGATAATCAGCTAACAAAAATCACTGTTAAAGTATAAAATAAATGATACCAAAGACTGGAAAAATTAAACTTAAAATAATTCATAAAGATATTAACTTGATGCTTTTTAAACATCGTTGGAATTTTTTTAATACTTTAAAAATTATTAAATTTGGTTTGGATTACGTTGGGAACCAAAATCAAATTAGGAAAAGCAGTCCTGTTCTAGTTACTGGTTTTATTGGCACTTAAAACAAATTGAACAAGCACATGTTGCGCAAGTATCACAGGAGTTTCGATTTCACTTTTATTAAGTAATTATTACGGACATTGCAACATTAAATATGTATAATAAAAAAACAATTGGCTAAAGACTTGAACTTCCAGTGCCGTGAAATTTGATAATTATAAACAGTACGAGAAAAATGGCGGGCTTTTGTAGTTAAATATAGTTTACAAAGATTAATTTTATTTCAAGTACGTTATGAAGAAAATACGAAGAAAGCAATAGTTATGAAGAAAGTTAGAACTATATTCTTTATTTTAAACTAAATTACAAAAGAGTTTATCCTGAAAATTCCAATAATTACGAATTCAAAGTTTTTGTTCAAAGTGACAATAATGTGATTTAAGTGAAAGTAAAAACATTGACTCCCGTCGCTTAAAAGACTATCTAAAAAGCCCAAACAAGAGAATTAAGTTATTTAAGAGAAAGTGAAAACATAATGTTGTAGAATTACAATGGAAAATATTTAGTGAGGATCCCGATAATTAGGCGAAGACATGGCTCAAAGGACTTTTATCCAAGCCAAAAACAATATAAACAATACAATCACATTCAAAATTAAAATATGAATGAAAATAAAAAGAGTGTCTAATAAAACAGAATGGACAGTTTTGAAAAAGGAATCATTTAGAATTAAACGAAATTAATTTTATAAACAGAAACAATTAACACACGAGGCATTGTTAACACGTAGCATTAATTAATAGCCATCAAACCAATCATTGATGTACAGAAACACACGTGGTGGGTCCATGTGGTGGCGATGGCGTGGCGCCATAAAAACTCATACAATGGCTGATTATAATGGTAATTAACATGGTCACACGCAGACGTGTTATGTATTACTCGCCCGCTTTGATGTTAGCGTTAGATACACGAAATTTGATCTACAGTTAGGGTGTGATTTTTGGTATAATTAGAGATGTTATTAACGCATGTATTTAATTTAAGAGTTAAACGCATTAGTCACTGCCAACTTAGGTGATAATAATATGTTAAGTAATGTAATTGAGGCTAACTTTATATTCGTTTCGGACAATGATTCATTTTGTAATTTCTGTAGTAAGTAACGCTAATTGTAACTTTAAAGTTTAGTCATAGCTTTGAATCTTTCCTGTATAGTGTACGTCTTAATCTAAGAAACAAAACTAATTCACCTAATGTGTACTTAACATACACATAAGTAAATTTTTTAGTGCATATCGGAGGTTATATAATTAATGAGTGCCAAGTTTATAGTTGTCGAGTAATACAGCGTAATAGACGTGTGATCTCGTGTGATTATGTGCTTTTGCTTTTTATGTCATGTTATTATAACTCTTGTTGTTCTTGCGATTGGGCTTATACAGTCCGCTGCTGAACATGGCTTTTTATTGAAAAGGACGATATATTATAATCTCGGCGGGATGGATTTAAAATTTTTATTTTTCGTTATTTTTCTAGAAAATTCATGTAAATAAATGGAGCAGTACCGTCCATAGCCGAGTACCACAAAGTATTGTATTTATGTTTGTAGACTTGTAACTACTCATATACAATTAGTGCATGGGTAGCTAGATAAGCACGGACGCTCAACAATGATACTCAAATTTAGCAGCAATAATGTGTTATTTAGTATACATGTAGTTGTACTTATTATCTATCGATTTACAATTGCATTTGCAGAGGTTATACAAGACTATATACAAGATAAGAGTGAAGGAAACGAAAGAGGTATGCCAAAAATGCCGCAGTAGTCTCTGCCTACCTCAATGGTAGACTGTCTGTGTGTCTTCTGACTTATGATACAAGCACAGATACAAGTGATGGAACGAACAAGTCGTGCGCCTGGTGGTAAGTGACCGCTTATCCATAGAAGTTGCATGCCACTTAGAGCTTTAATCGCAAAGATCTGAGGGGCACTGCCACTGTGCCTGTCACCCTGAGACATAAATTGACAAGTCCCATGTACCTGTAATTTCATCAACATCCTTACCTTTAAAACCCTGAACGCAGTAACGTTCACGTTAGGTTCTGTTGGCAGCAGAAAAAAAAGTCTTACAAGTGAACGTAGTTAAACAAAAAGGATCCAATCCACATCCACTCACTTTCGAGTTATGACAGTTTGAGGTTTAGAAGCGTTTTTCACTCTTGTTTTATTTTTAAAGCTTATAATGTCATGTAAATCCAGAGATATTTATTTATGTTTATATGTTGGATTTTTTTGCTGATCTAGGAGGTTAGACGTTAGGAACCGTTTGTACATATAACTCATTTTTTGATAATTTTGTGGATTGGATCCTTCTTGCTTAACTATGTCCAAGTGTGCAATAGAAAATGTTTTAATACTTTAATACGTGCAATATGAACAGAAGATGTACTACAGTTCTATTTCAAAATACATTCGACGTAATATAGTAATAGTATTTAATTTACTATTACAGCCACCTTACTAATAAGCTACCATAAAACATTAAACAGCTGTCAATTTATAACCATAAAACTTAACAGTGTTTTATTTTCCACCTCGCCACGAAAAGTGTTAATAAGGATGTTCGCTAGTAGGTCACCGGCGCGGGCGCAGCGATTCAATGTAAATGTCCGCCGCGACAACACTCTCATCCTTTATAAGGTGACCACACTTTGAATATATTTGTAGAAACGCTGGTTATATAAGAAAGGCTATAATAATAAAAGGGATAAATATAAACAAATAGTATTACTGCGTTTCGGTTTTAAAAGGTAGGGGTGTTGGTGAAATTATAGGCACATGGGACTTGTTAGCTTGTGTCTCAAGGTGAAGGACGCAGTGGCAGTGTCCCTCAGGTCTTTGCGATTTTAGGGCTCTGAGTGGCACTGCAACTGTTATGGACAGGCGTAGCGCTTAAGAGTCGATACTACCCCAGCTCGGGTTCAAATTTTTCCCGGTTACTAATACGGTTAATTTTCGGTCGAGTGACAGGGACACTGATATAAATAGAACTGAACTGAAGTCAACGGTTCAGTTGATATAAAAAAGAATCATTGGTATATATAAAGTACCTATTGATTACAGCGGTGATTTTGTAAAATATCGAGGTCAGTTCGTGTATTTTTGTAACGTAAAAATTTTTAGAAATCGTGTGTTCACAACGTATAGTAATTAATCATAATCAGTGTATACGAGTTTACTCAATTTTACTATATATTTTTTCTAAAGTGATTGATTCAACAATTTCACTGTTATGTGGAATCAACCAAAGCCCGTTGAGGTTGTAAACACACGGCTTGTCCGTCCTGTCACTTGTTATTATAAAAAAAGTCAGAACACAGTCTACCGTTGAGAAAGAAGATTATAACTATTGTTTATCTGTACTTTAGAACCAAAAACGTTGTTTTTTTTTATCGCGAAAACCTAAGAACTCGATATATTAACTTCTGAGTTCCTATTCCGAACGAATAAAATGCAAAAGATAAACGTGAACAAATGTTTATTAACAAAGGTCACACCTTACAGATTCTTACTTGTACTTCTCAAGAGAATATGCTTTACAAGTTCAAGCAATTTGACTACTTCAAGTGTAATTTGCTTGCCTATGAAATGAAGTAATTCTGAATTCGATCTTAAATGATGCAGTAGTAGCAGATCTTAGGTGACAGATCAAAGACACATCGAAACTACTGCTTTTTATGAATTTGACTCAAAGCATTGCGAAATTATCATCTGCCGTCGCTTACAAATCAAGTGATACACAAAATTGACGGCCTTGCTGGCCCAACGGTTTGGACTGCGGACACTGGACGAGGAAGTCCTGGGTTCGGTTCCCGATTGACCAATTTGAGAAATGAACTTTTCTAAATTGTCCCTATCTACCGACCCGAGAGATAGGGTTTTCCGGAGAGACTGCGGGCTCGACGGCAAGACCAGGGGGTACGGCGGGCGTCCGGGCCAAGCCCTCCGCCAGTGATACGCCTTTGCGTCTCTGGTGGACCCGGATTTGGGTAAGGACTCGCTGGAGTTTGTGGTTAGCTGCAGAGACGGACATGTTTGTCTGCCCCGGTTTTGCTTGTGCCGGGGCGTCTGTCTCGTGAGCAGCTAGCGGGTCTTAGTAGCGGTCTAGTTGAGGGCCTGCATGCGAGGAGACGCGCGGGACACGTGAGTTGCCCTTTAAGTTGAAAGCTATGTCCGGACATTGTCGCAGGACACTGCGATTAGCATCTCCGGCACTAGCCCGGAGAGCTAGTAGAGGATAAGCTAGATATCTTCCGGTCCCTCCAGCCGCTTAGATTGTTGGGAACTGGAGAGACGTCGTTTTTCGGCGTCGGGCAGTGAGCGTGCATTACAGCTCCGCCACCAGTGAGGTTACTTGTTAGTGGACTCAGAGTCGACGGATTAGCGGTGGCAACTGCAAGTTGTGCAATGCGCAACGGGAAGTAAGCGTGCCTACAGCTTCGGTACCTATCTGGAAAATAGGGAGGGTACCGTACGTACACCCGGGCCGGCTCACCCGAGGCACTGGCCTCTCGAAGAACCTGATGAAGTGAAGTGACAGAGGTCGGTGACAACCCTGTGCACTGGCTGATCTGGGGTCAGAACCTGAACTTATAAGGTTCCTGTGCGCGCACAGGTTATAGTGTCCTTCTCGTGTAAGGGTAGGTAGGGAGGGTCACTATAATCAAAACTAACGTAGAAAGATATGGTGCTTTTCTAAATTGGTTCAGATCTGGGTGTTCTAGGTGAATTCGGTTGGCCTAGTTTTCAAAGTACAGGACATTCCCTAGTTGGAGACCAGGTAACAGGTGTGGTTGTCTGGTATATTAAAGAAAATAAAACTAAATTTAAAAATGGTGCTGTGGTGTTCGAAATAACATCTTAAGCCGTTTCGTTTACGGTTTGATTTGATTTTTGACGAAATGTTGTTACATTTGCTATATTTTTTTATTCAAGACTTCCCATTTATCACTTTCCTTGTTACAGAAGTCACAACACTATTAAGTTCATCAATAATGATCTTGACCCGATAATCTATAATAAATCATCTTTTTATATCCCCCAATGTCAGTCACGCATGGCAACCCTACTCACCCTTGCGTGCGCGCAGGTTTACTCTTCGTGACAATGTCGTCTTTTGCGCGTGTTTTTTTAACCCTTGAAGGCTGCGTACCCGATAGACCTCGCGTGTAATATAAACAATGGTGCTATAATTATAACTGATTATGACTCTTCGACGACTTACTGTTTTAGTGATTCAGTGTCATAATGTCATTATCGGATGCCAAGGTATTGTTCTAGGAATAACATGACCTCCTTTTAATGACCATTACATAGCCAAATGATCTGATGTATTTGCTGAATTAGATGAAACGTGATCAATTTTGTTCGTCCTTTGTCCTTAAGTGGGTTTTTATTATTAATCATGATCCGCTCAGAAGTTGTTAATTATTGCAACAAATTGTTTGATTAGTAGATACAACAGTATCTACCAACCAACCAACAGGTCCTGAAGTTGTGAACTAAATATATAATAATTTTAAGATAAAACTAGTTCAAAACAAACCCGCACACGAAGTAGGCGATAGGAATATTATTAAACCACTTGTTCGTTTGAAGTAATTACTCAATGCCCGGATATGAATTTTACGATGTAAATAATTCCTCGCGTAACATTGGACTGCGGTGGACTAATGAAAGACAAGGGAAAATAAAATTTGGAATTACTTGACAACCTCAAGTGGGCACAATCAGGAAGCCGTCTCTCTTGTCTGCTATTGCTGCTCCAGACCCTCATTACATTTACGCACCACCATTAACCGTAATCAACCTTCCATCACACACGGAGATGGAGCAAATTAAATGAATCACTCGTCATAAAATTCCGCGCAAAAGCAAAAATAGCGGTTACAACCGAAGCAAATGAAAATTGAAAAATTAAATAAAGAATACAAATTCGAAAAACTCCAGATTCGATAATGGAAATGTAAGCAGACATTTAAAATCGGATTTCGAAACGGAATGACAAGTGCGGAAATATTCAGAAACTCCCCTCTGTGCATTAGTTTCCCCACGCACGTCGGCGAGAGGCGAGTGCGTGCAACCCTTCATTACAACCTTCGACTATTATGGCGCAATCAAGCACTCGGCACATACGCGAAACTGAGGAAACAATAAAACAAAATTGACGTATAAAACCACTCCTTGGACTAATTCCGAGTCGAGCCTTTAGGCCTGTTGTATAAAATACATTAGACCATAATTCTTGAGCGTAGTGCAATGTTTTGTTTCCAAATGGCTTGGACACTCATAAAATACTGTCAATGTATCTGTTTGCGCTAGCTTAGTTTCTACCTGCTTGACAGATAGTTTCACATTTTAGAGCATTCTGTGAAAAGGTACTAAAATTGTAGATGGCAAAAATACAGTTAATTGGAGAGTGTGTGCCTAACGTAATTCAAAATTTTACACACAAGTTGACGTTTCTCGCACACACATTTCATGTTAGGTACTATTGGTATAGAATTTGAAAATTGGCTATAAAATATCATGAGTGATGTTAGTGCTTGCCCTCATAGACACGGAATTACTTCCTCCTTACTAGCTGAAAGGCAACGGTGATAATTATTGAGGTGTAAAATTTAGAGTGATACCTACAAGTTTATTTTCTGCATATAGTGCCGTTCTAGATGAAGTGGGCCGTTTAATATCAAATTTTACGGCCCATGTTGCGACATGTTTGGTTAATGGATTTTGCATCTAGAAGCCTTCATGTGATCCCCGATATAAAGCTCGATGAAGTTGATCTTAATTTAATCGATAAAAATGCACAAGCCCGCCAATCGAATCATATATTACGATCAATTAAATCGATAACGAAGTTTGCTAGTGACGAGGTTTAAACTCCAACAATATCGTTAGTTAATTATGGAGCTGTAGAATTCTTATTTGATGCTGTTTTATTTACTTAAAAAGATACGAATGGTTTTTTATTTGTTTTTTTTATTACTGTTCTAAGTGTGCAGACTTTTGATAAGAATTTATTTACCTCTGACCTGATCACTTATCATAATCATTGCCATTGATATAATAATTTATTCTTCTATTTGTTACAAGTGACAATGAGTAAAGGTCAGTTTTTTGTCAATTATTTATTTATCAAGTACCTAATTGCTCATCCACAACGACATTGTGTTATTGGCCTTTTTTTCTGTTATAACAGCCTACGACATAGGCAGCTAAGTACAATTTGTTTACACTTATTATTTTCTATCTTGACTAGGAGGCACAAACTTATTCTGAGATCAATGTTTGGTTTTAAGATTGTTACCCGCTTATGGGTAGTAATTCAGTACGGATGCATAAATTATTTTACGGGTATGTGTGGTTTATGGGCACTAACGTTTTTTATGGCTTGTCATGTCGAGGCTGCAATCATTCCATATTAGAGCATCGGTAGCGATGTCCTAGGACCTAACTGTAAATGTGTTTAATTTATGTATGCATGAATTCCCTGATCCCCAATACTTGTAAATAAAAAACACGGTACTTACTGTGAGGGGGTGTTAGTGAAAGTGCTGAGACTGCAGATGGTGGCACGGGCGGGAACATGTCCTGGTGCGGTGGGAACATCCTCGGCGGCGGCGGGACTTCTGCTTCAGGCTCCTCCTGCTCCTGCTTTGGTGGTGACCGCGGCCTTGACAGGCGAACGGCTTTTAATCCCCCACTAGGCGAACGTCGCATTGATAAGTTTTCTGGGGTGTCCGACTCTCCAGAACGCCGCCTGGGTCGAGCTTGTTTACGTCGTGGTTGAGGGCTTGCGGGGCTGGCAGGCGGCGAGGGCGCTGGAGGGGTAGTCTGCACCGGACTCCTCGCCAGCGGTGTCGGCGGAGGCGACCTCGCCTGCTCTTCCCGATCCTGGTCAGCCAGCCCTCGGACCTGCAGGGATTCTCCCGCGCGAATCACGGTCCCCAGTTGTTCTTGTGCCACTGATACCTCGCCTCGGTACATGAAGTCTACCACCGCCTGCACTTCCCATCCTTGAAAGTCTTTTAACACGATCACGGGATGCTTGCACGGATTTTCACTGAAGATTCTCCTGAACAGCGGACTGCAAGCGCCAAGCAGGACTTTGTGTGCGCGCACTCGGCGCTCGGCGCAGACCAGGGTCACATCAACGAGGGTTTCTGCGTGCAGCAGCGCTTCGAAGGAGCGCAGCAGGTGCGCCTGGTGGTTGTTCCAGCGGAGGCTGTAGTGCTCCTCGCCGCCGACGGCGGTCGGCTTGTCGTCCATCACGCGCGCCGGTGTCCACGCGTATGCAGGAGCCGCGAACAGAACCGCGGCGGGCGCGTGCGCGGCCTCGCGCCGCCCTCCGTCCGTTCGCACCCCTCACTCCAACCCTTTCGTCTCAGTTCGTCTTCCCGCCGGACCGCAATCCTAGCATCACACTCCTTTCGATTTCACAAAACCGTTTGGTCCAAGATCGGAGACACCAAAAGTTTCCAACTGTCAAGCACTGTACGCACACACTGGGTTCAGCACGGTAGCGACGGTAAGGAGACGTCGGGACGGCGGATCTCGCGGCACCACGGAGCGCAGACGTGTGTCGCGGCTGCGAAGCTCGCGCGGAGTGACGGCGGCTGCGGACGGCGCGGAGCGGCGGTGTCGCGCGAGTGCGGTGCGTGCGCGGAGCGTGTGGGGCGGCAGGCGACGGTGGGTCCGCCCCCGGCCCCGCCCCGCCCCACGGCCCCCTCCCGCCGGCCCCTGCGCCGCCCGCACACATGTGTCACATCACCTACATACCGACACATGTGACGCCTACTCCACTCTATGTATTTTTGGAATACCTACACTCCCACTCGTGTCACATTGGTAGATACGGTAAGTCACTGAACGTAAGTGGGACTGTCATACATACACGTTTATTGATAAGATTGTACAATACCTCAGAATTAATCAAGAAATAGAGGAAGGTGAATGAATATTTGCGGTAGCATTTATGACTAACTAAATATAAGTAGACACCAGTCAGTTTTAAAATTTTCTTCAAAACTAACTGATGTCAGTATTCCAGTGGGTAAAGGGTTGAACGCACATTGAATTAACACGCGCATTGAAGAAGTTATACTTCATTTAAAGTAAGGCCCTTTATTATTTACCTTCGCACCATAACTTCCAACAAAAAGTTTCCAAACTTTATAAACTCTGGACACAGTCTACAGATTTCATTCAATGGTGGTTACACAGATATAGTTATGCTGTGGCGTTTTTCGTGTTCTCCGTTGAATTGTAAGGGAAACCGAAAACGTTTCAGTTGTCCATTCACCATTCGCCGCAGTCTAACTAAACTTTGCAGTAGGGATATTAATATTCCATTGTTTGTATAACAGAGTCGTTTAATTCTACTGGTAATAATAGTATTGTTTTTTATACTGTGGCTTTGTGTAATATTACAGTTTCACATACACGACGTCAGACGTTGACTCAGGTTCGTCTTCCAATGGGGGTAGACAGAGACTACGGAAATCCTCTTGCTTACCCTTCTGACACTGTTTGTTATAAAAAAATCGTTATTACCGATGTAATATAATCTGAGTGCGATTAAAAGGTTGGATAATACCTAATTCTATTTAGATGAATAATATGTTTCCCGAGAGTTGTGAATCTTCTTGGACGTGCAAGTAGCAGTAGAGCTCCGTGTGAAAGAATCGTCCAGGGAAGTACTATTTCTGCTGCCAAGCAGTAATGTGAGCATTACTGCGTTCCGTTAAATTACAGGCACATGGGACTTGTCAACTTGGGTCTCAGGATGTAGGGTGCAGTGGCAGTGCTCATCAGATCTTTGTAATTTAAAGCTCTGAGTGTTTTTAAAAGTTTCATCACGTCGTGGTACCTATATTGCCTCTGTGCCCGAGCCGTTACCATACCGGACTGCCACGCAGAGGCGCAGATTCGATTCCCGGGCCGGGAGAAATATTTGTATGGCCTACATTTATTTCTCTCGTGAGTTTGAGTGTAATTTGTGGTTGTCTATGTGTTTGTCCATAGCACCCGCGACACAGGGTTTCCCTAGTGCGGGGCTTTAAAATAAAATTAGGAAAAAAAAAAATTAAGTTTAGTTTCGCATATAAATTTCGAGAATCTCAGAGGTGCGAAGCTGGATTCAAACCCACAGCCTCTGCGTGAGAGGTACTAGGCTACCACAAAATTAAATTAAATTAAATTAAATAGGACTTTATTCATCAAATACACACACACACACACACCGCCAAAGTCAAAGTCAAAGATCATTTATTCCATAGCTAAAATAAATTTACACTTCAAAACGTCACATTTACATTACATTAAGCTATGTACTGCTCATTCACTAAGCTGATTTCCCTGAGAAGAACGAGCAAAAAACTCTAGGGATTGCTCTTTTAAAATAAACTTAAATGGTATGGAATACCTACACTTTGAATCAAATTTGCTTGGATTCTGGAGCCATGTCGTCTTTCCATACATCTTTATCTAACACGTAGTCTTCAACTTTGTAATACAACTATTCAATCAAAATATTTTTAATGTAGTTTTTAAACTTAGGAAATGATAATCTTAATATATGCTCCGGAATCTTATTGTAAAAACGTATACAGTTCCCTATAAAAGAGTCGATTACCTTGGTTAAACGAAATCATGGTACCATGAGTTTGGACTTAGCTCTAAGGTTAATATTATGGATATCTTCTTTCTTATTGAAATGATGTATATTTTTACGGGCATATAAAATATTTGAGTAGATGTGATGCCTCAGTCAAGATATCAGTCAGATATTGGTTTTTTTTTTTTTTTTTTAACACTTATTATACGTGATTTTAGATTGGAAAACATGTACATTTTCAATCTGTAACAGTTGTTAAAACCTACAAACACGATACCAGTTAATAATGTTTTTGAAAATAAAGTCATGACAAAAGAAGATAGAGACAAAAAACCATCGTGTAAAGTCACAAGACAAGTGTAAATTCCCATGTGCATTTCTCGGAAGCGGTAATGTCGTTGTTTAAGGTACCTGTCCGCAATTCCCTTATGGACAAAAGCAATTTTAGGGTAACATTATATACAACACACAGGAGGATATGACGTCATAGAGTTTTTCATGCAGCTTCGCGTGAGCGAGAGATTAGCTTGAGGTCTGGGGTTCGCGATACAATTTTGGTAACGTTCTCTAAAAAAGGTGTCTTTTTTACAATATCAGATAACGGGACGAACAAGTCGTGCGCCTGATGGTAAGCGACACGACTGTCCATAGCAGTTGCTGTATCATTTACAGCTTTAAACCACAAAGATCTTAGGGGCACTGCCACAGCGCCCGACACCCTGAGACATAAGTTGACAAGTCCCACGTGCCTGTAATTTCACCAGCACAAGAGTAAGCTCTTCAAAACCGGAACACAGTAATGCTGACATTACTGCTTGGCGGCAGAAATAGTTTAGGTGGCAGTACTTACCTGGACGAACCCTTTCACGAGGAGCTCTAATGGTAGGTACTGAATATACAACGCACAGGAGGATATGACGTCATAGGGGTTTTTATGCTGCATCTCGGTGGCCGAGAGATTGGCTTGAGAGCTCGAGTTCGAGATACAATTTAGGTAACGTTCTTTGAAACAGGTGTTCACGAGTTGATTTCGCTATTCTAGTACTCATAGAAAGGGAATTAGAGACAATGTAATTAGTGTGACTGTAAGGCACTTAAAAAAATATGTAATTACATTAAGTAATTAGTTAATAATCAGTGATATACTTATAGAGTATAAATATTAGACAACGTCACATACATTGCTCGGATTCCAAAGTAAGTAACTAAAACACTTGTGTTATGGAAATCGGAAACAACAACTGTACCTACCACAAATACCCAGATCCGAGACAACATAGAAAAATTAGTTTTTCTACAATTATCATTACAATAACTAAATTAATTGTCTAAATGTTGACATTTGTGCCTGCATTTGTATATTATTTTGACGTTATTCATCATTGACTTACAAATTATTTTGACATCTATTATAGTTACCATTAAAATTGACCCATTTATAACTATCACCGCGTTTTACCGATGCTACCCATAGCTTTGAAAGGTAAGTATAAGGGTGCTAGTAAAATTACAGGCACATGGGATTTGTCAACTTACGTATCAGGGTGATGCGCGCAGTGGTAGTGCCCCTCAGATCTTTGCGATTTAAAGCTCTGTGTGGCACTGCAACATGAACTGGCGTGTCGCGTGCCACAGGTGTACGTCGTGTTCGTCCCGTAACTTGGTATCATAAAAAAACCCAAATGACGACACGAAAATGACGCCACGAGATTACCTGTAAAGTAAACCGCACCTTCTACGCTTGGTTTTGGGTGTGCGTGAGAAGTTTTCATTTCAAAGACAAACTCCAAGTTTGCTTGTCGTTGTTGGTCAGTGTTCGCTGTACAAACTTTGCAACTTTTATGAAGTCGTGTGGAGTATTGATAGTGTTAGCGAACTTGGGAGTTGATTTTTATTGGTACTTGTTTTATACTTGGTTTATTTTTAGAATTAGAAAAAATTATAAACAAAGAAGCAGTGATCGTAAACCTTTTTCTTCAGTCAATAAATTACAGAGAAGGAAAACATGGTGAGAATCGCTGACAATTAATGACATCTAGAAATAACACGATAATGTTATTATGTTGTTATTAGTATTATTAATACAAACATCGAAAGATCATTAACTACTGGTCAAATTAAGCAGTGCTTTGTGCATGTTCGGATTTTAATTTTTATATTTAATATTTTAATTATCTATCAATATTTCGAAATTCATTGCAATGGCACTAACATAGCTTTAACGTTTTCTTTTATAACTAACACCATTATCTTATGGAATGGCCTGAAATAAATGATTTTATTATTATTATTATAAATACCATCAAAAGAAGGGCACTGGAGTATGTGGGTCATACATACTGAGAAACCCAAAGTACGATCTATTATAATTAATAATCCAAGGCAAAATACAAGGAAAGAGAAGTGTAGGATGAAGAAAGATTATTATATATTTCTCCTGAAAAGTTGTCATTTTGCAGATGTGGCTTTATTACATCAAGGGTGCAATTTATCTCTCGTCTCCGCCTGCTTACGTACCTAGCTTACGGCCAAAAACCGCAAGCGGTCTATAAATAACCTTTATTAGAAGATGGCACTTGAAGAACAAGAATAAATTTCATGTCTCTCCTAGAGTTATACAAATTTCTTCTTCTTTAAGCATAAAAAACTACCGATCTATTTCGTTCGTAGAATCTTAAAACGTCTCTCCTGAAAAATTGTCATTTTGCAGATGTGCCTTTATTACATCAAGGGTGCAATTTATCTTTCGTCTCCGCCTGCTTACATACCTGGCTTACGGCCAAAAATCGTAAACGGTCTATACATAACCAATAACAGCCTGTCTTACTACGTATATCAGTTATGCAGTATTCCAAAGGTAAATGAGCAATAACCCTAGTAATAAAATAAAGCACAGGAAACGTACAGCCTTGGAAGTTTTATGGCGTCATACAAACCGGTATGAACACCACACACCGAACGTTACAGGTAATGTTTACATTTTTAGTAATAATATTTTTAGGGTTCTGTTGGTTCTTCAACGGAGCCAACTCAGTGGCAGAATGGTGAGGTTGATGTTTGGATCTGTTGCGTTATCTGCCAATGACTTTGATTTCTAACTTACGTTTTTTTGTCAATATTAAAAAAATAACGAAAATGTGCGAAACGAGAACAAAAATAATTGTTGGTGGAATATTGAACCGTATTGTTGCCTATATAGAGTGTTTATACTCTATAACGGAAACGCGATTCATACGATATGCCTCGCGCGTTCTAGCGATCGCTATTAATATCACTCGTGAGATTGTGGGCTTAAAAAAGATGGTTATAGATAGATTGGATTGGATAGGATAGATTTCTGCAATTATTGCCTTGTAGTCCAACTTTTAAGGTTTGTCTTCTTTTATCTACAGCACGGATTCCTAACCTTTTTCTAGTCATGGACAACTCTCAAAATTTCAAATAGCCCACAGACCCTTACTGAAAAGATGACGAAAAAAAAAGAAAATGGCACAGTATTTGTTTACTCACAACATAATGTACTGTACCAATTTTTAAATTAATGCATTACCTATGTTAAGTAGGCTTGCCATGGACCCCCGGCGTTCATTATACGGACCCCTTAGGTGTTCATGGACCACAGTTTAAGACACAGTGATCTACAGCCTCAGC
Source organism: Hyposmocoma kahamanoa (assembly GCF_003589595.1). Lineage (NCBI taxonomy): Eukaryota > Metazoa > Arthropoda > Insecta > Lepidoptera > Cosmopterigidae > Hyposmocoma > Hyposmocoma kahamanoa. The sequence goes on along the minus strand of NW_020653853.1, from coordinate 15,471,121 downwards.
ACGAGTTCGCGATGGATACTAATATTAATGGCAGTTTTTGGTGGAAACAGGCCGGCGAGATTTCAATTCTCGTCTAATCTTGCTTTGTCAGCTGTGGAAGGTATAATGGGCTGATGACGATTCTTCAAATTCATACTCCGGTGACAAAATATTAATTGGTCACGTAACATTTCCGTGGCGTCAATTATAGCGCAGTTACTATATCTAATAGGTCTGGCAAACCATATTCTACCTTGTAATTAATTTAATTAAACACTGATAGACAAGATACTTAGGTTGCAAATGACATCTAGGTAGTAAAATTTGGGAACGGTATTAGAAGGAACCAAAGTGGGGAATTCTCCTTGCTATGAGCACCAGAACAACGATTTTTTTTTGTAATATAAATGACGGGACGAACACGTCGTGCCTCTCGCGCCTGATGGTAAGCTACACGCCTATCCATAACAGTTGCATTGCCACTGCGCCCGTCACCCTGACACATAAGTTGACAAGTCCCATATGCCTGTAATTTCACTAGCTTTACAGCTCACATTACTGCTTGGCAGCAGAAATAGGTAAGGTTGTAGAACTACCCTGGACGCACTCTTTCACAAGGAAGTCTACTACTGCTGTCATATGTTATATAATATTGTACATTTTGTATTCTATACAGCTAGATATTCTCCGGTACTTCAAGCGGCTTAGGTTATTGGGAATTGGAGCGACGTCGTTTACGGTGTCGGGAAGTGAGCGTGCCTTACAGCTCCGCCACCAGTGAGGAGATTTGGTAGTGGACTTAGAGTCGACGGCTTAGCGGTGGCAACCGCTATAGTTGTGCAGTGCGCAACGGGTAAGTGTGCCTACAGCTCCGGTATCTATCTGGAAATCTATCTGGTTCGTGCACCCGGGGCGGCTCACCCGGATGAAGTCAAGAGACAGCGGTCTGTGTCAACCCTGTACCCATAACAGTTGCAGCGCCACTCAGAGCTTTAAACCACACTGCCACTGCGCCCGTCACCTTGAAACTTAAGTTGATAAGTCCCAAATCCCTTTAATTTCACCAGTACTATTACCCTTTAAAACTGGGACGAAGTAATGCTTATTTTAATAATTACTGCTTGGCGGCAGAAATGGGTAAGATGGCAGTACTTCCCTAGACGACGTTTTCACAAGGAGCTCTACTGATAGCAGTAGTTAATAGTAACAACGAACATAAATTCAGGGTCAGTGTTCTGTTACTAACTCTTATGAATCAATGTCCGAAAAAAATGTTTATATATTTTTTTTAATGTTCGTTTCCTTAATTGGTCCTGCCGAGAATCGAACCCGGGATATCTTCATCTAGCGCAAAGAGTGCTAACCGCTGCGCCCCCTGTAGTTATCAAATTATATTGTACCTGTGGTACGGAACACAGTATAGACAGTTCAAATTGCACTTAACCAGTTTTTTTGTAACATTTCCTAAACAATACATTTACTTGGAAGACTTTATCATTTGCTCATTGTTGTAAGCGATACCTGTCGGGTCGTGTATGAATATGAAGTTGGGGAAATTTGGAAGGAAAGGAATATTCCTCCTGATGTTTAAGAGCGTGGTAATTTCACACCTCTGCTATTTGTGATGAACGAATTTGTTTCATTATCAGTCTTAAGGTATAAACTATTCTATCAATTGTCACTTAATTTGAGATACATGTATTCTACAATACTCTTTATACAGTGTTCCACAATAGAATACTTTAAATAACAATAATTTAATTATTAATACAAATATCGAACACTTAGAAAAAATTCCTTCGATTCGGCCGGATTCGAACCGATATCTACTATCAACAAGAAGCTTCTTAGTTAAAAACCAGATATAAAGATCCGACAAGCACATACTCGTAGAACAATTCGTGAGGTCCGCTGGTTCGTTCCGTTGTTGCTCGGTTGGCATAGCGTCTGAATCCCGAATCCGGCCGGATCGAAGGATTTTTTTCTAAATGTTCGATCTTTGACTGCCTCCGTGGCCGAACGGTTACCATGTCGGACTGCCACGCAGAGGTGCCAGGTTCGATTCCGAAGCCGGGAGAAGTATCTGTATGGCTTACATTTATTTCTCTCGTGAGTTTAGGTGTAATTTGTAGTTGTCTATTTGTGTGTCCATGGCACCCGCAACACAGGGTTTCCCTAGTGCCAGGCTATGTTGACTGTGTGTGCGTTATTATTATTATTTGTATTAATAATTATAACTAGTGGAGTAATTTCACAAAAATAATTAAATATCATGGTGGTCAAACATCCTGACATTCAATAAAACACTTAATAACAATAGTACGTCATATAACGACATTAATTTAACTGCCTCTGTGGTCGAACAGTTACTATACTGGCTTGCCACGCTGAGGTCCCGGGTACGATTCTCGAGCCGGGAGAAATATTTGTATAGCTTACATTTATTTATTTCGTGAGTTTGGGTGTAATTTGTGGTTGTCTATATGTGTGTCCATGGCACCCGCGACACAGGGTTTCCCTAGTGCGGGGCTATGAGTGTGTGTATTATAAAAAAAAATGTATCTCCAACTAGGCAACTCCCTGTACTATAAAGTGCAACAGGATTCTATTGCTGTGTTGCCCTTAGGGTAGTGGACCCTGAACAACTAATTCAGAACCAATTTAGAATAGTTAATTAGCCAATTCGCACACCGAGAATGGAACCTGGGACCAACTCGTTTAGCGTCCACAGTGCAAAACTGTCAAAATACCGATCGATATAATTTCACCAGCACCCTTACCCTCCTAAAACCGGAATGTAGTAATGCTCACGTTACGGCTTGGCGTCGGAAGTAGGTAACGTGGCAGTACTTCCCTGGACGAACTCTTTCTTAAATGCCTCCTTGGCCGAACGGTTACCATGCCGGACTGCCACGCAGAGGTCTCAGGTTCGATTCCTGGGCCGGGAGAAATATTTGTATGGCATACATTTATTTCTCTCGTGAGTTTGGGTGTAATTTGTGGTTGTCTATTTGTGTGTCCATGGCACCCGCGACACAGGGTTTCCTTAGTGCGGGGTTATGTTGGGTGGGTGCGTTATTATTATTATTGTTATTTCACAAGGAGCTACGGAAAAGTGAAAGTCTGAAGGAAAAATCGAGAAAGAAAAACTGAAAGTCTAAATAAGTGAGTTATCATGGAGTTATCCATTAATTTAGTTAATAATAAACTGCCTCCGTGTCCGAGCGGTTCCCATGCTGGCTGCCACACAGAGGTACTGGGTTTGATTCCCGGGCCGGGAGAAATAATTGTATGGCTTACAGTTATTTATCTCGTGAGATTGGGTGTAATATGTAGTTGTTAATGTGTGTCCATGGCCTTCGCGACTCAGGGTTTCCATAGTGCGGAGTATGAGTGTGTGCGTTATTTATTTATTTAATATGTCTTCAGCGGAATGTATCAATGCGTTAAAGTATGGGTGCTAACAACGAGTGAGCAAGGCCAAAGTAAACGTACTTACAGTTTATTAATTTCGCACTGCTGTTACAATAGTGTTGTAACTCGAAAAACGTGAAATTCAAGATTATACCATTGCCGAACGTAAAATTTGATTCTCTACACGTCAATAAAACCATCGTTAGAATATTGTAAAAAATAATTAAAATATATCTCTTTAACTTAAAATGAGACAAACTTTGAAAAAAACTCAAAAATATGAAATTTTTTGCTTTTATTTTCAAATATATTTAGCAAATAGGACATTGTTTAGATGTCTGTAATAAACTTTAATCTATACACGAATTTTAATAATCTTTCACAGGAAGTGAGTAATTCGTATTTCATCGATTCTGAAAAATACACTTTTTGAGTTGATACACTATTGTATTAACAGTACGATTTGTTAGAAAACACGTAGATAGCAAAGCAAACATAAGTCAGAAAAGGCGCCAAAAACAATCACATTTAAATTTAGGATTTAAATATAAAACTAGACTGAAAAAGACTATATAAAATATATACAAATGAGATGTGTAGCGACTGCTGCGATTCGCTCCAATGTCTGTAATTCTCACGATAGTTTTCTATTTAAAACTATTAAAATATGCGATACCAAAATATAACTGAATGTATAAACATAAAAGTCGTTTGTAAAAACGTAGTCTTTCATTCATTCACAAAACAGTAATAATGGTGTTAAAACAAAATGGTCAATTCTCACACAATCAGTCAATTTGTTCTCGTTATGAAACATGCGTTCTCATTAGGTGCTTTACGTTCGGTTCAAGGATAGACCTTCGTGTTGAATTAATTCTTCGCTAGTAACCTTAATAAGGGTACGTTTAATAAGATTTCAATTTATTTTATCGTTTTGTATTAAATTTTTCTTTTTTTTTATGATACGAAGTGATGGGACGAGCAATTAGTGCGTTTGGTGATAAGCAACACGCTTGTCTATATAGGATTTGCAGTGGTGCTCAGAGCTTTAAATTGCAAAGACCGAAGGGGTATTGCTATTGCACCCGCCACCCTGAGACATAAGTTGACAAGACCAATGTGCCACTCTTACCCTCCAACACCGGGTTGCTTGGCAGTAGAAATAGGTATGGTTATTTAGCCACACAAGCATTTTATCTTCTTCTTATCGTATTGATGGCATCACTACGTATATATTATTGTGACCTAGAAGTTACTAGTTTTTTTTAAAAAACTGTTGTAAGCTACACGCCTGTCCATAACAGTTACAGTGCCACTCAGAGCTTTAAATTGTAAAGATCTGAGGGGCATTACCACTGCGCCTGTCACCCTGAGACATAAGTTGACAGATTCCGTGTGCCTGTAACTTCACCAGCACCCTTACCTTTCAAAACCGGAACATAGTAATGCTGACATTACTACTTGGCGTCAGAAATAGGTAAGGTGGCAGTACTGTGGGAGCGTAGCCGAGGTATACCGCAGTGAGAGGTGCTGCTTAATAATAAACGAGGAATATATTTATAATTAAAGATTTACTGTGAGCGTTCAGTTTGAAGATTTTTCTAGAACTCTCCCATGTTCATTTTAAAACAACCTTCTTATTTTTATATGCAGTTCCAAATACAAAATAATACATTTTAACCAGTCTGCACTACAGTACTACCATGGACGAATTCTTTCACAAGGAGCTCTACTGCTACTAACAAAAGTGCTGCCTACGTGACTAGTAGCACAGTATACAATATTATATTTGTAAAACTGTCCTACTAGTAGTTGCCATGCTGAAGTATGGAACAAGTTTGCCATCGTGATGAAAGGATTTGCCAATGGCACTGTAACGTACTCGCCGATTGTAGCTCAGGGTGCGCTTGACCTACAAAGGACATAAATAGTACGCCTTTCGTGTTACTCCTATTTATATAAAATTGAAATAAAGCAACAAGTTTGTCAGCCATGGCCATTACATCTGGAGTTATTGAAAACATATATATGTAATGTTGTAGTTATGATAATGATGATACAACACAACATTAAAAATACGCCTAAAAATCTAAATAATAAATTTATTTCATAATAAATACAACTAGTTTATCTATTTAATAACATTACTTAAAAGTACGTATAAAAGAAAAATTGTGTAAACAAAGTCCGGCTTAAATAAATCCTCTAAAAATTATTCAAAGTATTCGAAATTCGAACGATAAATTAGGGTAAAACACCCCGAACTGGTTCACAATTTTCCGTGCGTGCAATACATCACATTACCATTACGTGTGTACGATTACTGTATGGCCATGTGTGATAACATCGGCCCCTTAATGAAAGCGTGCCCGAAACTGGCTCATTTACCCTAGGCGCCGATTCTGAAAAATTTCGTTAAAAAAATTATTCTACTTCTACTACTAAAAGTAGACTACTCTTTAGTTTAGTTAGTGATTTAATAAATACATTTTAACTGCCTCCGTGGCCGAAGGGATCATGCTTGTCTGCCACGCAGAGGTCCCGAGTTCGGTTTCTGTGACGGGAGAAAAAACACTTGTATGGTCTACATTTATTTCTCTCACGAGTTTGGGTGCAATTTGTAGTTGATGTGTGTCCATGGCACCCTCGATACAGGGTTCCCTATTGCGGGTTATGAGTGTGTACGTACGTTATTTATTTTAGAATTGAACGCACAGCATTATAGTAGCAGTTGTGGTTTTTAGTAATTTCCTATACAAATTTCGGATATTTTAGTGTGAAATATCCTAAAATTGATTGAGCTTTATAATAATAACTAAAATAGGAACATAATATTTTTCGAAAATTAACATGCATTTTTTAAGAGTATTGACGTTTCTATTGCTTTACATTTAGATGTGTCTTTTGCAACTCAACAGCCATTTAGTGAGACTAAAATTAATTTTAGTAGCAGTAGCGCTCCTTGTGAAGAGTTCGATCAGAGAAGTAGGTACTGCCACTTTATCTATTTCAACAAGAAACAAAATGTGAGCATTAATTCGTTCCGTTTTGAAGAGTGCTGATGAAGTTACAGGCACATGGGATTTGTCAACATGTGTTTCAGGGAGACGGGCGCAGTGGCAGCAACCCCTCAGATTCTTGCGATTTAAGCTCTGAGGAGCACTGCAACTATCATGGTTATAGTATAAAGTCAGGTGCACGACTTGTTTGTCCCGTCGTTTGATTACATAAAAAGAAGGTTAATACGATGAAACTAAAAATGTTTGTATAAAAGCTTTAGAATTGACCCCTAACTTTCGGTAATAACACACTGGCTGAATTTATTCGTGGAAATATGTTTATTTGTGGAGGGTCGAGTGAGTGGAGTTTTGTTTCGTAACACGTTTCATTTCGCCACTTAATTGCCACAGCCTGTTATTATATCGTCATAATACGTGTGTGTTAAAACTTAATTGCAATAATCGGTGTCCGTGTTTGGACGTTGTTACCCTTCTGAAATGATTTGTGGTTTTTTTGTATAATTTTGTTTTGTTTTATTGATATATTAAAAGTTTTATTTAGTCTTTGTGCGATGGAATTGCACCATTTCATTCCGCCTTTCCCTTTCTGCATTGAGTATATGTTATATACTCGATGCCTTTCTGTCACCGGGGTACTAGACGTACGCTTGGGTTCCACTCTTATGTTGTGGATATACCGAGGATTCATACGAAGCGTTTTGCGTCCTTATTTATATGGAGAACGGCTACGGAGTGGAATCCCTGCCTGCAGACTTATTCCCTGAACGTTACAACGTGGGCATTTTCAAGACGAGAGTGAATAGGCATTATTTAGGTGTGCATGCTTCGTCATCGACCTCATCGTCACTTTAACAACAAGAGATCAAATTCGCAGTTATATTTTATCAAAAAAAACTTTGAATATCATGACGTTTTTACTATCATGATATTGATGTATTTTTTTGTGAAAATACTTCATTGTTGTTGTTATTGATACAAAGATCCAGAAGAAGGACAAATATTAAAAAGAATTCCTTAGGTGTGCCGATGGGCTCGAGCCAACTGATTTCTTTTTGCAATTTGAGAGGGGTTTTCATGATTTCCCATCGAAATGCAGTATGGATGCACACTTACTCTACTAGCAGTCAATATTTATGATACGTTGTGATGTAGTTGGGAAAAAAGTCGTGTGACTACGCACTAAGAGTTATTTCTGTTCAAAATCTATTCTTTAATTAGATTTCAATTCATTTACTACTAGTCCTTTGTTCCAAACTTAGCCGTTTTTTCATAATTGCATGTTTTAGTCGGATAAATACACACGTCAAAAAGTGTCTACATGCCAACCACGTTTTTGCCAATTAGTGAAAATTAGATTTTTTTAAATTTTTTTTTAACACCAATGGTTTTTTTTATTAATAGTTTTGGTTTGGATACAAATCCTTTGAGCAATGTCTTCCTTTAATTATCGGGATCCTCGATAATATTTTCCATTGTAGTTCTAATTCTAATACATTATGTTTTCACTTTCTCTTAAATAACTTAGTTCACTTATTTGGGTTTTTAAATAGTCTTCTAAGCGGCGAGAGTCATAATAGTTTTACCTTTCACTTAAATCACATTATCTTCTATCACTTTGAATAAAAACTTTGAATTCGTAACTAGTGGAATTTTCAGGATAAAGTCTTTTGTAATTTGGTTTAAAGTAAGGAATATAGTTCTAACTTTCTTCATCACTATTTCTTTCTTCGTTTTTTCTTCATAATATACTTACTTAAAAAAATAATCTTTGTAAAAACTGTACTTGCAACTTCAAAAACCCGCCATTTCACACCAACGGTTTTTTTGTCATGTTCATAGATTAAAAAAATAAAATTAAAAAAGAATGTAATAAATTTGTATATATATTTTCATTTAATTAATATTAATCAAATATTTAAAAAAATACCTTGATAGCCTAAACGCTTTTGATGTGTGTATGTTCGTTCTTTATAATACGAACGTATATTGTATGTGTTACAATACCAATATACCAATGACGTCATTAGTCCAGTGCCCACTGAGCTTATAGTACTGTCAAAATTTGCAACAAACTGCAAAGGACGATACTAAAAACCTTTTTGTTCCCCTAACCCCCCCAAAATAAATTTATTAATTGTGCTTTCATATCATATTAGTAACCGCAGTATTTTTTTTATTAATGAACGACAAACACACAATTACATTTTTATCTTTCTTTTTAATATTGTATAGCATACTGACCCTTGAGTGGAGCGCTTCGTGATACGCTCCTATGAAGCGACATTGTTTACTTTAGTTCAGTACTGAATTGTATGAGTGCGAAAGAGAAATTTCTTAACGGCGCGACACGTGAAACAAAAGATTAGTATGAGGAAATTTAGCAAGATTTGAGCGGTGCTCCGGGCAAATAAGCAAACCGTATTTTTTCGAGCGCATTTTGTTGTGTTGTAAAAATTATTATTATTCAATCGTTGTTAAGAAGCGTAGTGTTTAGTGGCATTGTTTAAAATGGAACACTATAATGTGAGTTTCATTTTAAATTTAAAATTTGTATGAGTAAGTGAACTCCCACTGAAATCCCCCACGAGCCAACTCTCTGCCCTAGACATGTGTCTTTTCTATCTCGTACAAGAAAAGGCGATGTAGTGCAAGTTTCAAAGGCGCCAAGGCGGGTGAAATGAATATTTTGGCCCCACGACGCAAACAAGCAACTTGGGAAGCTTTATTGTACAGAGTACTTTACGTAAGAGAGATTTCTTATTGAACTGTAAAATACTTGTCGAGCGCGGGACTTCTTTCTAACTACGTAGTATCTATGATATTCTATTTGAGTTGTAAGAAAGTAGGAAAATCGTTACTATAAAAATGTAAGACAACGCCGTGGATAATGACATCTCTTGTGCTTATGTCATCAAATTCGTACCCTGGCTTGGTATAATATATGAAATATGAAACTCATAAAAATAACACGAGTGAACTACTTGAAATAAATTAAGTATATGTGACATTTTATAACTCTCTTATTTCAGTATAAGAAAGACATCAACTAATTTCGTTCGTAGAATCTTTAAATCTCTCTTTTAAAATGTTGTAATTTTGTAGATGTGGTCTTATCACACCAAGTATGTGAATTGTCGTAAGTCGAAGTTGGTTTTATAGATTTCGTTAATTGAACATAAGCATAACCAGCAAGAACCATAATTAAAAACCTGCGCTGGGGTCGGGCTAGGCCTGTGGTGCGTGTTCGGATTTAGATTACGTGGTGTGCTCGACCAGCCGGCAGCTACGAATCGTGTTTTCAATAAAATAGTAGAATTGTCGAATTTAACCATTGAAATGTTATTTAAAGTCTGTAGAAATTTTATAAAACTGTCATATTAATATGATTGATGTAGTTATTATACAAATTGATCATAATTATTAGCGAAGAATTGGTTAACAGTTTATGGAAGAGGGAAGAGAAATGAAATATAATTTTGGGCTGCGATGGACCCGCAAACTTTCGTTCTAGTGTAGATACTTTACGAAGTTTGATTATTATGTACCTAACTTAATTACTATACGAGTATTTTACTGTATATATTGTGTACATAAACAACCTATTTTTTACCCCAAATTATGATTGAAGAAATGCCAATTTTTAGTAGGATTAGAACAATTTTTTTTCTGCTCCCACAAAACGCTTGTATGGCAGCCATATTGAAAAATGGCGAAAACTTAATTTTGATCACAAATTATGATTAAAGACTTATAGACCTCCGCATGCCAATTTTCAGCCGTATTATAATTGCGTAAATAGACAATAACATTTCAAGTAAATATTGAATTTTCAATTGAATTTGTACTATTTCTTTAAGTAGTTCGCAATCATATAGAATTCCTGAGCAATACATAACGAACAGCACGTTTAGCGTCACATAACTGGAGCCTATCCTTAGGCATTTTATTGATATGTTTAATTTAATGTTTACTTAATGTTTACTAACGTGGTATGTAAGTTTATGAGTATTATTAACAAACAAACCTATGATGTCCAAATAAAAAAAAACATACTTATCATAAGGGGCATAGAATTGAATTTGAAATCTTAAGTATGTAGTGAGGTTATTGACTGTGAGTACCATAATTAAGTTTGTTTGATATTTCCAATGTCTGTTTACAATTTTATTAATTTTAAAATAAATATAATTTTTTACCCTTTTTTGAGCTACTCTAGACGGTTTTTCATGCATGCGATGCTCATATCAGTCGGCAACGAAGGTTGAAAACTAAACTAAACTAAAAAACAGCCACGTCGCCACTTGTCTGCGAACTTGTACGGCACTTAGATTAGTTACTGAGTTTTACTTGTGGAGCTTTAGGCGTGCTTGTTTTGCTCTTGGATTGCTTTACTTCTTGTAGTTTTTTATGCCAATGGAAATTAAAACTTTTAATTAGTGATACTCGCGTTTACGTAATAATTTACGTAATTGAAGTATTGACTTCAGAAAGAAGAAATACACGCTGTAATTAGATTAATTATGCAATAAAGAACAGTGTCTATGGTTTGTAATTTATTTAGGAATTTTTATTTCGTTAGATCTGTTTAGTTTAAAAACTTAGTAAAAAAAAATTCTTATTGTATTGTTTCTTTAACAAAAACTACTCTGCATTAAAAATTTAAAACAAAATCGTTAAACTTATTGATTCAGAATATAAAAATGTATACGTATTTTGTAATAGTTACTGAACAGAGTAACAGAAATAAAGATAAGATATTCGATTCCAGTCACGACACGCGAACGCGGGACGCGGGACATCACAGGGCATCTGATAACTGTTTTTGGCGTGACAACTCTATACCGCTATCTAAGAACTACTGACGTTGTATCTGCGAAAGTTGGACATATTGTAAGATTTATATGTCTTCGACGAATGAACTTGTTGTATTATCACCAGTGACGAATAGGACCACTCTATCTATATCTTTTTGTACGTCGTTATAAGGGATGAAGGTATACATTTTATGGACTTTAAGGCAATCGTCAACTTTTGATAGAAAAGCCATTTTTGGAGATACATTACGTTCAGCAGTAGTTTCATAAATGCTATATAAATATGAGTACAACGATCAACACATGATGTCGATGCAATATCACTTATTTCAAACTGTCTTGTACACGTAGTTGGTGCCCTGTTGTACCCATCATTCTTATCGATAGTCCGTGCGAGCTTCTTACAAGAGCACACTCAACGGGGTATCCAATAGTGTCTATAGTCAATATTCTAAAGCGAATAGACAATATAGAGCGTGTATAGACATTGTAGATGGAGGTAATGAATCAGATGTGTATCGTGGACGTGTGAGAACATACGGGCATAGTACTAGCCGTAAATACTGCCTCGCGTGCGAGCTTTGGCGTGTTAGGAATTTTATAGATCTGGCATAATGACGTAATAGTACACGTTGTGGAATATTTTTCCTCATAATTCTTTGTAAGTGTCATTAACAGCTACTAAACGACAGATTAAAGACACAGACAGTAGAAACTTTTTGCTATTTTTCATATATTAGAATCAAGTTTTCGCATAAATCTATCACCAACCTGCCAAGTGTCTATAATTATAAATCCGTATTGTCTGTGGTCATTGATAATAAGATAAATACTACATTCGATGCAAGACGACGAAGTACTATTCAGTTATACCCATAATTGTTACCGATAGGTAGGTGTGAGCAATTTCTCTCAAACAATCTATGTTTTTTGTTTTTACCACTGAGTGTATAAAGTTGGCATGTCTACATAATATAGAAGTCGACACAAAATCCGGCCACACGCGGCCCGCCCTGGGCGCCCAAAATAAAAGTTAAACCGAGTCTGATAAGCGCCAAATTTTCAATGTTTTCCTACAGTTCGCGAGGTTGCCCCCATACACGCTTGTATATCTTGTGTATATTGGTACCATTGCAGATGTACGAATAAAGAATGATATGGTCATTATTACTCTTTAACATTGTTCCTCTATAAAAGTTTCCGTGTCATGAAATTTCAAATTAAATTAAATTCAAAGTAAATTTTACGTGACGTAGTTTATTTCATTAGTGTTCAGTTGCTCATATGTCAAGTTGCTTCGGATAATTTTTTTACTTAACATTTTCGAAAAGTAGTTACTTTGGGTCGTGTCGCGACAAGGAATCGCTCATTATGAGCATAGGCATGATCGATGCTTTGTACATTTTTTTTCTTCCAGAACTTGGCATTTTACTGAAATAATTGAAAAGGTTGTAAGCTGCCAATAGGGAGCAACAATAATATATATTACTCGGTCCACATGAATTTATTGTATAAGTAAAGGTGAAGAAAGGAAGAAAGGCTGTAACAATAAAAATAGTATAAAAAAACAGGTACACTTAGATTCGTATTCTAGAACTCTACTCAATGCTCAAGTCAGGATTTGAGTATGGTTTAAAGCACTCGAAATCATACTCAAGTACCTGCCATTAGGGTCGTATTTCCTGTGTTTGTGTTTCCATTGCAATCCTGACTTGAGCATTGAGTAAAGTTCTAGAATACGACCCTCAAATATTTATATTAAGGTCGTATTTTACAAATATTAGTTAGGTTACTTGATTTTAAAGATAATAATTAAGGTAGGCTACATGATTAAAATCGGAAACTGGTAAACGGATCTAAATTAGTGGTAAAGACGAGCAGGAGTGCTCGCTTCAGACATTAACTAGAGAGTGACAACGGTACGAAGCAAAGAAATTAAAGAACGATTCAAATTTTGAAATAAGTGGCCAGGAACCAGAGCAAAGGTGATAAAAAGGCGGGATGACGATGGAGGAGGTCGCATCGTCACAGAATCAGTCTCTTGGAACCTCGTCCAAATCCTTTGAACCTTAAAACGCGAAATTCCAAGCAGCGGTGCTATACAACTTTTGTTAAAACCTTCATCGAGAAGAGTGACAACTTTACTAGCTACTATAGTGTTGTCGATATCGTAATGAAACTGATTTAAGTGAACACTACTTGTGCAGCACTTCAATTAATCAATAAAATCGTGAAATTAGAGAGAAAAAAAATCCCGCGTTTCGTTGACGTTTGATTGACAAAATTAGAGAAGTTTTGTCATAAAGTTTAAAAATTTTAATTTGTAATGTCATTATTAGCGGCCAGCATGCGTAATAGAATATGGAACAACATTCAGAACAAAAATTGAATAATTGTGAAATAATAAATTGATATTACAATATATCTTAAGTGCTCATTTTTTTGACAGTTTAGTTCTGTACACAGAACTATAATGAGATTCAAGAAAAGAACGCCGTATTTTTGATAATTAAAATATCAGATACGACACTACTTAAACGCTCTACTGCCTCTTGATTAGTTCAATTGGCCTAAAGGTCGTGCAACTGGGGCATAAACCTTTATATAAAAGATTTATTGAAATATAAGCGGTACTTGGCCACTTCTATTCTATCATTTTGGTTTTCTTGTTTTGTAGCGTTTTCGTTTGTTGTCATGAATTGTCAATACTTAATATACTATACATTGAATATTGGTTGTATTTCATTTATTTATGTAGGTACTCGTAGAAAAAGTGTTGCATGCAATCATTACATAATTAGGTATTAAAATTTCTTACTCTTTACTTAGGCCACTCGGCGAAAAGCCTCGTGGCCTAAATACGGTACTCGACTTAAAGAACCCTCATTAAGCAACGATTGCATATAATACTATTTTAAGTACAATTTATTCACACATCAATGTAAAACATTAAATACATGAGGTATTTCCATTTAGGGTTGACTCACACGAAGTTGCTTATTGCACGTTGTTTCGTTACTCAACCCGTCTGCTCCGGTTGTTTTTTGTTTTTTTAGCTTTTGTTGTCTAACTTTTATGAGCATAACTGGTGCTTACGTGCTCGCTGAGGGTAGTTTGTTAGTTAACGCTTGCGAAATGTTGGAAAAAAAAACTGTACGGTTATACGTACTTTGTTTAAAAAATGGTAATGGTTATGGTGGTAGTTTTATTCGCTAACTTTGTGTATATATTACTCGTATATACACCAGTATTTTTGTTATTTATATTCATTTTTCTTTCATTGCATCGGAATATAAACGACTAAACAACTTTGTACAGCGTAAGGAATACGTCAAGCTTGACAAATAAGATTTAAATTCTACTCTATTGCTGCGTCCGGCCACACCAACGATGTCGCTGTATCTGTCGCGACTGCTTTACTCCACGAAGTCTGAGGAGGTAGCGGAGTACATCAGACTAAAAGCCAAATACACCCTAAACGCGTTTGCGCATTACATCCGATTCGTACTATTTGCGAATCCGAGACTGTACAAATCTAGAAAACTCCGACCCAATTCGGATGTCGCTTGAGCACTAAGTCGATTCGAGTCCGAAAATACGAATACATTGCTTGTACACCTAGAGATAAAATGATCCCTGTGACATTTCGGACCGTCATTCCTCGGATTCCGACATCCGTCCGAAACAATGACTACCAAATAAGCAATACTTGACCAAATGAAAAGACGCGTGATGTGAATGATGCTTCATACTTGATACTTGTCTTTTAATTTTGTCGAATATTACTTATTCGGCAGTAATTGTTTCGGACAGATATCGGACGGAGATCGAGAGGAGACCCCCTGATACGAATCGGACGTAGTCGCACACTCTCTGAGGATCGAACAGTTGGAGTCCCACCACAACGTGAATTTTAATTTGTTTGTGGTGAGACTGCCGACCGGACATCTGTCAACCTTCATGAAGGAGGAGTTTTGGCCAAAGGGTGTCGTGTATCGGTGATTCCGCGGCCGGTTTTTCCTGACACCAGATTGCGCCATACATCGCCGACAAGTGCAATTCGTGTAGACTAGTTATTTACTTTTTATATTATATTATATTTATTTTAGTCCTTAAGATATGTATTGTGTGGGCTATAGTTGACTGATCTAATTAATAAAATAAATATATACCGGTTGCTTTAGGAACAGTTCAAAGTAAAAAAATATCAAGTTTTATTAGCATAATTTAATAAATTTATCGAGATAATAAATATATACCTAGAGTCTTTTGCATTGCAAGCATTGGTGGTGTTGGCAAGACGTCAAATTACAAAACAATACAATACAACAATTGTTTTGTGATCTGAGTGTAGTGCAAATGGACATTAGACTTATAGAAGTAATTAAATTGAGACTTTTTTCACATTGACGTAGTACAGGTCTTACTCCACATTTATTGAAAAAAAATCGAAATTAAATAAAATGAATTTTTTCATATTTTGTGACAATGCAGAATCGGCTGAAAATTTTAAAAACAGTAACAGTTTTAAATTGGTTTTAAATTAAGGTTTCAGCTAAAGTTTACAAAATTTACAACAACGCAAAATTTATCTCCAACCACTTGACGAACCTGTATTAGTAGAAAATTAAAACAAATTAATGAAAAAAGTGACAGTCGATTAATTTTCTATTTTCAAATTAACTTTAGTATTAAAAAGTAAAATTGCCGACCAGATTTTTGAAAAAAGTCTTTATCGTTTTGGGTATTTTAAAGGTGGGACCCTAAGTATGATATTAGTAATAAACTAAAGATTATTGTGGTAAATGTAACATGTGTTAATTTTATCCTTTTAGGTCTCTGGTAATTGCAAAACGTTTCACAGAATTTCAATACATCGACTAAGTAATAACAAAAGAGACAGGTAAGAACATATTGTCTCCGTAAAATGCGAAAACAAAGCGTACCCTACCTGCGTTTCCTTCCATTTCACACATCGCGTTTCGGGGAACTGATAACGGTATACGCGGCAATTGTTAGTGTTACCCTAAATTGTTACTCGGAATAGTGCGGTTCGTAATCTTTCGAAGCGTGGTGATTACTAAAAAAAGACTAGTTTTGTTTTGGGTTAATGTGACGACCTCAGTAGCCCAACGGCTTGTAATGTGGACGCTGGATGAGGACGTCCCTGTTCAATTCCCGGTAGAACTAATTTGAGAAAATAAAATTGGTTTGTGGGTGTCCTGGATTGAAGACTAGATAGTGGTTGTGATGTAATGCAGTACAGTTTTTTAAATGCTATTATTGATAGAACACACGTGCTATCGCCTTCAGTCTCCCTGGACGACCGGCGGCGGACTGATTGGCCACAAAGACAGACTGATTACATTGACAGTAAATTCAAGGTTAGACAAACTGTCTTTTGCAGGCAGCTTTGACACAAACTTTTTTTATGATATAGTCGATATAGTGATGGGAAAAGTCGAGCGTCTGGTGGTAAGCGACACGTCTGTCTATAACAGTTGCAGTGCCGCTAAGTGCTTTAAATCCCAAAGATCTGAGAGACTTGTTGTGAGAGACGTCTTGCTACTGCTACTGCTTGGAGGCAGAAATAGGTGAAGTGGCAGTGCTTCCCTGGACGAACTCTTTCATATATCTTTCGTTGACCTCTACCACTACTAAGCTGCTGATTTGAGAAGATGACTTCCCATAAACGTATTGTACGGACAGACTGTTCAAGAAACTGCTCTCGTCGTATTTGCCCAAAAGGAAGCCGTTCTTTTTGAATTTTTGTCCGTCTAATCAGTCTGTCTATGTGGCCAGTCAGTCCACGGGTTATCCATGAAGACAAAAGTTCGTATTTTTGTAAAGTTGCACTACTCGAATCTGTAATGGGTAGTTTCAAATGCAAATTTTAAAAAATATAGCAGAACACTTAAAAATGGGGTTAGTATTACAAATAATTATTTTTCTTTTTCTCATTAAAAGAGCCCTGAACCCTGAATGCAATGACACTCATTAGTTTATCATCGCTGCCGCGAATTGAGCGCATCTGGGAAGCTCCTCTTTTTCGCATAATAGCTGCGAAGTCATCTAAGTGAGACTTGGCAAACATTCAAGGTTTCGTAGCGTATTCCGTTTTTAGACATAATCATGTTTACAGACTATAAATCGCATCCTTAATGTAATAAAGCCACATCTGCAAAGTGACAACATTTTATGATAGAGATTTAAAGATTCTGCGCACAAAATTTGTTGAAAATGGTTTTATGAAGATTATTAATACAAAATTCTTCACGCCCTGCGAGCTCGGTGAACTTGGTAGGTATCATGTAATCATTTCCTTCATTAATTTTATTTTTATTCTGTAACTTTTGTACTAACAGTAGCCCCGTAGCTTATAAGTGTACTAACAAAATGGACTGTATGTTGTCTGCAATAAATGACTTTTATTTTGTTATTTTTTTATTACAGATCGAACACAGAAAGATTTCTTCGACCCGATGGGACTTGAACCCATGATCACGCTGCACCGTAGCGCTGCTCTAAGCAACTGAGCTATAGGTCAAATTATCGAGTTGTCAAAATACTCCTATGTGTTTTTGTTATAGATCTTTGTACTGGTTTGCGGCTTTTGGCGCCGCTAATTATAATCATAACATAACTAGTGGAATTATTTTACAAAAAAATGAACCTCCATAATGTTTTTTTTGCTTTAATAAGAGAGTTACATGTATATAATTTGAAAATTCAAATTTTTTTTCTGACATCCATCCATAACAAAACACTTGAAATCGGGGTTAGTACCACAAATAATTAATTTCTTTTTCTCATGAAAATAACCATAGACCTTGAACGCAATGACACTCAGGAATACGTCCAAAAAATAAAAGCACTTTTGACGTATGATCATAGGTAGCGTAATGTCATACGGCATTCTACTGTGGAGGAAAGCAGCTGACATCGCGACTATTTTTGTTTTACAAAAGAGTGCTGTAAGGTCCTTATAATATAAACTGGGAAACAGGGTCTCCCTTAAAAAAATGTTCAAAGAGATTAATATTCTAACGGCAGCATCACAGTTTATTTTTAATTGTATTGTATATAACGGAAAAATAGTTTCATTTCCTGTGTGTACCAATCGCGAAAACATAAGAACACGATATGTATTGTATATGTCCATCAAAACGTTACTGTATTTAAGAAACACAGCGGTATACACAAACGTAATACTAGAAATAAAGATAAACTAATCAAGCTTCAATACCGATTGCAAAAAGTTTGTAATTAATTTATGGGATAAGGAAGTAAATATTTCAATAAAATATCGACCGAAATTTCATATTTACCGTTTTATAAGTTTAAGGTATATATGTTAAAAATAAACTTACTATGCTGTTGATGAGTACACGAACGATAAAAATGCGTGTAGTTAATATTATATCGCTTTGTTACCTATTTACCATTTTGTATGAAATGTTTTATTTACTTGACATGTCCTTTTTGTAATCTCTTGTGCGATTTGGACTATTCAAAAGTGCTTGTGAAGTGCAGGCTTACTTGAATAAAACTTTATTATTATTATTATTTATTATGCCAAGATATTCCACTTTAACTATTTGAATCTCTATGAATACGGCTAATTGGTTGTATGAAGTGTATTGATTGAATTGTAATGATTGACTTTAAATTGATATTAATGAAAATGTATTCTTTGGTAGTAAATATCATCATGTAAATGCGGCAACCTGGTAGCACAGTTTTTTATGCAATCAAGTGACGGGACAAACAAGCCGTGCTCCTGGTGGAAAGCGACACGCCTGTCCATTACAGTTGCCGTGACACTGAGAGCTTTAAATGGCAAAGATCCGAGGGGCAATGCCACTGCGCCCGTCACATAAGTTGACAAGTCCCATGTGCCCGTAACTTCCCAGCACCATTACCCTTCAAAACCGGAAAGCAGCAATGCCAACATTACTACTTGGGGGCAGAAATAGGTAAGGTGGTATTTCCCTGAACGAATTCTTTCACTAGGAGCTGTACTACTAGTGAATTAGGTTGATTAAACACGAGGTCGTTACGGTTTCAATTCTCATTACAAACGATTGTATTTATATTCCATTACCACGCACTCTTCTAATTCAATACTACAAAAGGAATGCATGAAATGTTCTTCGATATAAAAAGTGATGCAAATTGTTTGTAACAATACAGGTAAAACTGTAATTAAAGAACAGCTAAAAAAAGCTATAGTCAAAAACCCGCAATGTCATGCCTCGCACCAATAAAGGACATATACACTTAAAGCCCAAGTTTTACGAAACACACGAATTCGGAAGTCCAGATAAGGCATTAATGGATTGGCTGACATAAATGTGACGTCACTACACATATTTCAAACGTCGCATGTCGGAATTGCCCAGTTTATGCAGACCTCTCTTTTTAAGACTGCTGGATAAGCTGAATTGGATGACCAAAGGCGCATTCTGCACAGTAAAGAAAAAATCCATGAGCTTTTACATGCTCTTATTTCTTTTTAGTTTACTATCGAAGTCAATGCCTAAATCTAAAATGAATAAAATTGAATAATGAATATTCATTCATGACATTGATAAGTGTCTAACGATACAGGAAACAAAACTGAAAAAAAAAAACAAAATGGATAGCGATTACCCAGTGAAAAAGTGTTTTACATGCGTCCACTAAGTAGGTACACTGAAAAAACAATGATCACTCATTGTTTTTTCAGTTTTTCAATGAACAAAATGTTGGTATAAGGTGATAATGTATGTAACTTGTGTTAATTATAGC
Source organism: Hyposmocoma kahamanoa (assembly GCF_003589595.1). NCBI lineage: Eukaryota > Metazoa > Arthropoda > Insecta > Lepidoptera > Cosmopterigidae > Hyposmocoma > Hyposmocoma kahamanoa. The sequence goes on along the minus strand of NW_020653853.1, from coordinate 15,451,104 downwards.
CTATAATGCACAATGGTTACAGCAATAATTTTAAGCAATGAATTGAATTACATTGTGATTGATTCAATTACGAATTTACTAAACAAAATTTGATTTGAATAAGTTTTTTTTCAGTGCAAGTAATTTTCACTTTGAATCTACAACTTTCCCTGTCACTCAACTGACATTTCCTCCGCTTTTAACACTTAATTCTTACAAACGTCGCTCGGAGCTCTTTCTTCGCTGGTGGCTACACAGGTTGGGTTATCAGATACCTCAAGGGTTACATTTAGTGAAGTACGCGTGGTTGGTTCACGCGTAAAACTCGTGCGATACTATCACGCATTAGCATTTTTCGATAGCAGCTTTTCGGCTGTGTCTTTGAGGTCATGTGTTAACGTGGGGAGTTGCACGCGACTGCTATTAAGTCTGCGTAATGGTAAAAAGAAAAACGGAAGTAAGTTGACTTTTATGTAAAAATGTTAATTGGAATTTAGAGGTGGTCTAATCAGAGAGGAGGTTATGGAATCAATATTTTTTAATTTTTTTTATTGTACATATTGTATTATAATTATTAATACAAAGATCGAACACAAAGAAAAATTCCTGCTATCTGATAGGACTCGAACCTGCGTCTATGCTATACTAGGGCGACGGTTCCACCAACTGAATTGACCACTCTATAAATCGGGTCAGCAGACCTTACGAGAAATCTATGACACTTTTTTCTTCACTCAACCGCAAAGACGTAAATGTAAAACATCATAATTTTCATTACAATCAATGTTATACATTTAATCTTAAGTAACGAATATATAGCTATTAAACATGTATATGAAACTGCTGGCACTGCGTTTTGCCTGCGGAAGCCGTTCATGGAAAGTAACGTCGTTTACTTTAAACTTAAATATCAGAATATGAATGTAAATAGTTAAAGTAATACGTTTTAGTAATAACATGTTAACGTAACAAGTAATGAAAACTTATTTCTTTATTAACGCCCCGATTAATCTCTCCGACAATTATACAACATTAAACAAGGGTTGAGGCTACGGGTAACTATAGTTAGAACGACAGTTTAATCGGCCAGTTATAATTCACAGTTCATTGTTGAGTGCTTCAGTAATGGTGCGAATAATTTTAGATAGTTTTATGCGTAGGAATGTGATGTCGTAAAGGGATTTGTTCTGGGTTTAATCAGTACCCGCACGTTATGGTGGCCGTTTTGACAGATTACAATAGTGAGGTCAAATCTCAATTCACTATCGAAAAAAATATAATCAAATGCGAGTCGCATCTATAAGTTTTTAATTTTATGACTAGTATTGTAAGGGGTAGCTGATTAAAAAGTTTTAATAAAACGGAAATAAAAATGTTTACTTAATATATCGTCAATTCGAAACTGCTTCGTTTTGCATTGAGCTTTGACGCGAGTTTGCCGGAGGTAGAATTTGTGCTGGACAGCGATCGCTTATGTGAGGATCGTATTTTTGACTTTCGAAAAACAAATGCCTATGCTAATGCCTGTGTCGTAAAATTTAACATCCATAAATTTTACTGCACGTCACTATTGACAACAATGTAGGTACATAAATTAGCTTCTTTAACGTATTTCTGAATTAATACGAAACTTGATGAGGGGACAAACGTCAAAACAGCCGTCATAGCGTGTCGATACTTTAAGTGCTGGTACAGATGTGTGTTAGACCCAATAATATTTTTATGAATAGAAACTCATAACACCTGTATAATATAAACATGTAAGTATATTCAAAGGATTAAAAGCAAATTTTATAAATTACAACAAACTAGATCGACTATAAAAACATTCGTCACGTAAGGGGCGTACATACGGTGCGTAAATATAATCGTGTTCGATTAATATTAACACGAAACCGGCGGGCTCAGGCAATTAACTGAGAAATATGTTGTAGATAATCACTTCAATTGAGTTATTTATTGTGTATATTTAAGTCCCTTTTACAGGTAAAGTTTATAGGGAATTTTTTCGACGCCGTCGCTGTCTTAACGGTTAGCACTATGAGCGATTGATGAGAACATTCCGATTCGATTCCCGGTAGGCGTACTTTAGGAAACGAATATACTAAATTGGTCCGGTCCGGGTGTTTTGAGGGTTACCTATCAGAAGTCCGAGGTGAAATTTCCAGCAAATAACGTTTCCTCGAATTTTCATAACCTTGAAAGTAATTTTGAGAGGAAAATGTTTTTTCTTTTAAACCCAACTTAACTTAACCTAACCGAACCTAATCGTGTATTTGCGATAAACATCCAACATATCCTGAAAGAACAACGGCTTCGTTATAATTCAGTTTTCAGGGTAATGAAAATTGGAATAAATGTTATTTCGGAGAAAATAAATTTGAGTTTGTGATTGGTTACCTGTTTTGTGTACTACCACTTATTCTACTCTGATACTCTTAGTACAGGGAATAACTTTTTTAATGACATCAGCGACGGGACGAACAAGTCTTGCGTCTGGTTGTAATCGACACATCTATCCATGGCAGTTGCAGAGCTACTGAAAGTTTTAAATAGCAAAGATTATTATATATTAAGGAATATTATCAAAGAATATTAATAGGTAAGGTGGCAGTATTGCCCTAGACGAAATCTTTCACAAGGAGTTCTATTGTTTACTATCTTACAGATCCCATCTATCTCTATACCAAAACTCAAATTTGGTTCAGCGGCTTAGGCGTGAAAACATTACAGACAGAGTTACTTCCGCTTCCATATTAGTTTGGTAAAAAAGTAAAGTAATAACTAAACAACCTTTTTGCTCTACCTGCAACTACAATAGTAAGAACAAATATGTCAGGTGTATCTCTTCCATTATACGTGTTAGGCTTTTTTGTTAAGCTCAATATAAAAATTTAAAGTTACACTTCAAAGACTCCGACAAACAAAACACACATATTTAATATTAATTGCCTGCACTAGTATATTTTGGCTTTTACTTTGTAAAAGTGTAACAATGAGTTAAAAATGCCGATTAGTTTATGATTCTATTCTGATTTTATTGTAGCTTACTTTTTCTTTACGAACAAAATGTTGCATACCGTAGTTAGAGAGAGAGATGTATGCCAAGCTTTCCCATAAAAATAGTACATATAATACTTCAAAAAAATAATTCAAAAATATTTCGATACTATTATCGAAGTGGTGGGATTTCGTGTATAACTAAGTTAAGAGGTTTTGTGGACCCTGATAGAGTCACTCACTTGGATATTTCGTTTACTAAAGAACATTTTGTGATACTGTCATTCCTAATTTTTACATAAATACTATGTGTTGTCTTCATAAGTACTCAGTATTTCCGAGGTACTCATGTCTTGCCTAAATACTAGCGTTTTGCCTGGATACTTATATTGTACCTGCATACTTATGTTTTGTCGGGGTACTCATGTATTGTTTAAATATTTCAGTCTTGATTAGATACTTATAATAATGCACACATATTATAATAACCCAGTGTCGCTGGTGCCATGGATACACACATAGACAATCACAAATTACACCCAAACTCACGAGAGAAATAAATGTATTCCTTACAAATATTTCTCCCGGCCCGTGAAACGATCCTGGGACCTCGGCGTATCAGTGCGGCATGGTAACCGTTCGGCCACGGAGGCAGTTAATGTCTTGCCTAAATACTTTTGTATTGCCTGAGTACTTCTTTGGTTAAAATATATTTTGTATCAGATACCGTTCTTCATAACTTTTGCTTAAATACTTCTGTTTTGCCTGGATAATTCTGTTTTGCCTGGGTAATTTTGACTTGCCTAAATACTTCTTTTGTTAAATAATATTTTATGGTATTTATTTTAATATAGCGACATCGCTGTCAGTGTTCAGTGGGGCTAGCACGACAGGGCGCGACTAAGGTGAGAAACGACATAGAAGCGCGAGATATTGGTATGTCGCGATCCGGTACCACGACTGTGCTCGCCGAGTCGCATTTATTTGTCATTGCACCATTCGTCTGTCGATTGACAGCTGCGTGCGACACGCTCTCGCAGTGCGTAACACGATTGTTTATTTAGAGCTAAATATTTCGCATTTAAACGTCAAAATGCGAGATATTTGTCTTCGAGGCTTAGGGTGCGCGACAGAGGAATAAAAGTTAATATTTTTGTTCTTATCAATGTATTACTAGAAAACAATATTATTTTTACTTAACATATACTCTAATATTATTCTTATCTCTTATTCTTACTCTATTTATAATATTATTTTTACTGATTTATTTATTAGACTTTATATTATTTTTGTTATATTATTTTTACTGCTATCGCTCATTTCTTTCTTCAGTGAATATAATTTTTGTAAGTATATATATTTTGGAGTGGAGTGGATGAGGCAAAGGAGGTTTGTCAGGAACATAGCAGGTGGAGGTCCATAGTCTCTGCCTACCCCGATGGAAAATAAGCGTGATAATCTGTATGTATGTATATGTATTTTTTTTTTATTCAAGCAAGAACAATATTTGTAACAAATTCGTATTCAATAGCAGTTTTTGCGCCCTCAATTAATTATTACCTTTAAGTTTACCTTGTAACCCGGAAGTTGCCTGGAAGTATCTTAAAATAAAGCAGCCTGTTGTACCCGTCTTTTGGTTTTTTTAATGTTTTCTGTTCTTGTGTGCAATAAAGATATTATTTGTATTGTGTTTTATAAAAGTTACTTTATAAAAAGTAGAATGGAAATAGAATACAGTTAGAATATAATACCATGACGTGTATCAGACTTAAATGAGTATTTTTATAGAAAATACATAAATATAATTTTACAAGTGGTTAAATAATAGTAGGTACAACTTTGATAACTTTGAACTGCCTCCGTGGCCGAACGGTTACCATGCCGGACTGCCACGCAGGGGTCCCAGGTTCGATTCCCGGGCCGGGAGAAATATTTGTATGGCCTACATTATATCTCTCGTGAATTTGGGTGTAATTTGTGGTTGTCTATGTGTGTGTCTATGGCACCTGCGACACAGGGTTTCCCTAGTGCGGGGCTATGTTAATTGTGAGCGTTATTATAAATCAATTTATTTTCATACAGGTAATTAACAATTAAAGGTTATAGAAATCAGTGTTATTACCTAAGCAAAGATGATTACTATTAGATGATCCACAGTGAAAAAATGGTTATTATCATACAAGTAGTATTTTTTTAATCTCAGGATCAGGTATACACGAGAGCCATCATCTTATGACTCAGTGTCCAGTTGACTTCCAAACTGTACCTCAATCTCATTTATTTCTGCTATGTCTGATGATAAATATTAAGTGATAAGCAAACTCTGCCACGCCATATCTAAAAAAGAAAAAAATACTTATTAAAAACAGTACAATAACATCTTGTACGTATTTAAGTGTGTATATATGTGAATAACATGTATATGTTCTACCAACCACTCAGATGCATTTTTACATATACCTTACAATTAATAACATAAGATATGTGTATACATATATTTGAGCGAGGTTAGGTAAGTTGGTAGGTTGTATACATGTTAGTGCCCTTGGCTGTGGCTATGGCAGCCAACAAGTTGAAATTTTGTATAAACTCCATATAAGTAATAAGGGAAACGGGTACTTCCTATTGGTTGCATGAATCTGTAACGTCACAGAACTGAGGAAACGTTTTATTTCCGGGCTGTTTTTTGATTGAAGTATTGAAACAAATTTGTTAAGAAATAATACTTACGTGCTTCTGCTTCACCACGCTTTTGTCCGACCCTGCTTTTGCTAGCAATTGCTGCAAGCGGAGAGGTTCGGCTTCCATCTTCTGGCACGACCTGTAGTCCATCAAGTTTTGTTAAATTTATTAGTGTTTCGTACACAGCAATTGTATAAATTTGAGTACATTAGTTACATGGTAAATAACACTAAGATAAACTAGGTGCATCTATCTAGGTAGCATCTAGGGTGTATTCTATGGTAAACGCAAGTAATGTACATATGCTATCACAAGCATAATGAAAATACATTCTTCAATTGAGGCAAAATTTACTTTTACAATTTTATTATGTATTTTGTCAACGATTTTCTGTTTCGTTGAAACTTTAGTAGTTAGTATATCTAAAACAATTTGTTCGAAAATAATGTACGAGTGAAATTCAATAAACGACTGTAATTTATATACCGAAAGTGGTAAGATGAACAAAATTAATTCAATAAAAATTTACATTTTTCCCAATTAGCGCCATGTTGATTCAAAATCACTTAGAATTTTGACAGATGTGACTCCATTGTGTTTTGTAATTCACTCAATAAACGAATGAAACGGTGTATCTATTACCGATTCGGTGTTATCACATAAGAATATAACGCAAGTTCAATATTTTTGATGTAAATGGTAATACTTATTATGTCGCCCACGACTGAAGCTACTCGCGGAGCCTACGTTTGTCGGCAATGTCATGTCGTGCTACGTAAATCGAGAAAATTGTCAACTGCGAGAGAGTTTTGTCGTCTCGCTAGTCGCGCCACGCTTATACAGCGTGCTAGTGATGCTGGCTCAGTGAAGGAAACTTTCATAAATTTCTCACACGTGGTTCTACGGCAAAAAAGGCGTTTAAACCCAATACAAATATCTATAACAAGCACATTTGGAAATTCGTAAGACCAGCTGACTCGATGTGTAATTCAGTTGGTCAGGAAGGTAGCCACAGTGTGGTAATAGATACTGGTTCGAGTCCAGATCAATGGAAAGAATTTTTCTTTGTGTTTATTCGATATTTGTACCAATAATAATATTTTGTGACTTAGGAATAAATTATTCATTTAAATTACAACTCTTTATTTAATCTTCACCAAAAAGTAGTAAATTGTATACAGCACGATAGTATCGATCACACAACTAAATGAGCGAGTTACGGAACAGTTTGGCTGTGATTCATTAAACGATATATCGCTTATACACCGTCACTATAGCTTTTGGTCATAGAACTATAAATACAGAAGAGACATTTCAAACAAATTGGATATTTAAACAGTAGATAACATCGCAGGTAATTAACGAGTTGTAATTCAATGCCAGCAAAAGGACATATCAATGTATAATCTGGGTTTTTGGCTTTTCGGTTACTGATGTATACAATGATTTTAAGTTTACAATTAAATTAAAGAAAAAAAATCATAATTCTTTTAACGTATCAAAATTATTAAAATGTTTATTATTTTAAATAATTCGCGCCGCGACATCTGTAAACGGACAATTTCTTAGCATAGAAGTTTAAAGATTCTACGATATGAGAAATATAAGTTTTCACACACATATATTTACATAATTTATTGCATGGAGTTCGTATTGTTTTTTGACCTTCCTGTGATAAAAGCACTTTTGACGTACGATCACATGTGACTTTATTACACCAATTGTGCGAATTTTTCAAGGGCTTACTCTGTCTGTTATTTGGCACTATGACACAAGTTTATGACATTTTTTTATGAGATTAACTCAGTTGGCTAGATATCAACCTCGCGATATTCCACTCTGCCTTCAAAAGTCGCCGAATTGTTAGTTTAATAAAATTAACGGAAATATCTTTTTGAAGCCATTTGGCGGTGAAATAGGTAATCCAGAAAACAGTGTTTTTAACATCGTATATTTTTTACATAAGCACATAGTTGTGTGCTACCACAACCACAATCTTACCGATATTAAGTGGAGATGTTTCTGGGTTGTCCATTTTGTTGACAAACACCTTTTAGGGTTTGGCAACTTCCGATCCTGACTGCATGACTAATTTTTCTATTGTGTTGTTTGCGAGTAATATGCTGAAACGCCGAGACCCTTCTGTATACCTACTGTCGCATCTACCCGTATTATTCTAGACACAAAATACAGGACGTATGGCGATATTCGTATTTTCGTAATATGTACGTCGCGCGCACGCGAGGCGAGCCCGACACGCGTCATCACGACAAATGCAAATGAATACGCTTTCGTATTAACTATGTACAGGATGGCTTAATTTTATGGATATAATTACTTAATAGTTAAAGAAAACAACTTTGGCGAATTGGACTTACTTACTTACTTATTATCACGCCCATGGATTCCCATTGGGGTAGGCAAAGACTATCGATCGACACTTAGCACGCTCCTGACAAATCTGTCTTGCTTGATTTACATTCAACAATCTTTTCATACAGTCCTCTTATTCTTCTCACTACACAATCCAGCTTTTTTAACCGACTTAAAAAAAGGTTATACGTTCGGCTGTATATATGTTTTATTTATGTTTTCAGATTTCTCCGTCAATTGTGGACGGATTTTGAAAATTCTATTTTTGTTTGAAAGGGTACACTCTCGTGGTGGTTCCATTGTCACCAAGTCAGAATCTGGAAAATCCTCAAATTTTATAGGCATGCCAGTGTACTTACCGATTTCTCCATCAATTGTGGACATAAGAGTATTGCTCTCGAGGTGGCCGCTGATGCCGACGATGCTGTTTCGGGTTAGTTTCAGTTATCGCAAATTACTAATTATTTTCCGCAAATAAAAATCGACTTTTCACTTGACACAATACATGTAAACAACAAATCAACGTCACCGTGACAACCCGAAAAAAAGTGTAAAATGTACAAAGGAGTCCGTAACAGTCCCATTGTCACCAAATAGTCAGAATCTGATGAGAGACGTATGGAAATCGAAAAAAAGCGCTTCGCAAACTTTCGAGGTTTTATTTTATTATATTTCATATATTATTATTAAATTGTATTTTATATTTATTTTATGAATTTATTATCATACATCCGCTCATTGCGCCCAAGCCACCTCAACATACTGTTTTCTATTTTTGTAACTTCATACTCTTTTAAACCACATCGGTCACTATTGGGATTAATTTAGGAATTATTTATGTGTTTTTGTTTGCTTAATACGTCCAAATACAACGTATTCATAATATTACAAACACGTAACGCTTTTATTTTATTTTGCGGTATAAGGTGTGCCAAAAGGTTGCTGATCGCTGCTTTAGAAGATAACAACGCCATGCTTTAAGTTTATTACTAAATTTGTTATTCTTTTCCACTACAGTCACAATCCATTGAATTTAATTTAAGGAATATTATTATATAATAAATTAAATTTATTATATAATAATTTTATTATATTATTATATAATATATTAATAAATTAAAAGGATTATTTACACGTTTAATAAAATGCAATCGTGTGTAAATTTATTTTCTTACTACGTTGATTCGCCTATTCTAGGTAGATCTTGACCTCCGACACCACGAGACGCCAATTGGCTCCGTCTCGCGTCATTGCGTGCCATTCGACAACAAATTAAAAAGAATAAGCATATAAATACAGGTATTTACGAAACAAACAAGTTGATTAAAAAAATCGAATAATAAGTTTGAAGCGATTGAAAAAATAACCCACCTGTACATATAGTGTAAACAACTCAAATTCGGCCGGTACCAGGCACCGAACACCCTGTATAATTGCCCGTCTGTCTGTCACGTGTGCTGTGTATGACTTAGAATGTACATTAAAAAGTTTTCTTTTCATGACTGCATTTATTTGCTTTCTTTTACTTGTTCTGAACTTTGTAAGTAAGAGCGAAAGTTATAGGGCACGATATTTCTATTTTGTACCTTTACTGTACTATAAATATGTAGCCGGCAAAGTTTAGTTACAAATTTAAGTGTAAAACTATCGTAAAAATCTTGTAATTATATTTTTTATTTTTTTGAAATTCCATAAAAACTGTAATGTTTGACCTACCAGTTCCTCCTTATATAATAAAATGAATAAGATTCTTGATATTTACACCTTCCCATTAAGAGAACTTAAACTAACATTAAAGGACTGGTTGCAGAAACTCAGCTTCGAGGAAACAGAGGACTTAATTAATAAAACATGGTAAACATTCTAACGTTTATGTTACACATACCTTTATATTTATTTATATGGACTGAATTCAAGATTTATATCGTAAGCTTCATCCAAGTACACATTCAGCACACAATGCACAAATACACACACACACGCCACAAATAGTTTAAAAAATGTTTTTCTTATTTCCTTGTCATACTTTTGCTTGTACTCTTTTATCGTGTACAATGTTTGGCATTCTAATGTTTGTAACTAAATCCGGAGGAAGACGTAGTGTCTGTCATACAGTTTTATTTAAAATTAGTACCTTATCTTAATATGTTTCTTGTTTAATAGTGTCACCTAATTTTGAGATAGCATGCATTTGTATTGACTCAACACACCGCTTCTCAAGCAGAGACCGTGGTTTCCAAATCCAGGCTCGTATCTCTGAGTTTTCGGAATGTATGTGGGTTTAATTTGAAATTTATCATGAGCTTTTCGCTGAAGGAAAATATTGTGATGAAATCTGCACGTCAAAGAGGGTTAACAACACCCGGAAAACGTGTGTAGTTCCCAACTCGGGTCAGCGTGGAGGTCTAATACCCTCGCTCGCCTGAGAGGTGACTCTTGCCCAACAGTGTGAATCCAAAACGGTTAACTAAAGTGCTTTTTCTCTTTAATGGCGATCATGCAACTGGATTGCGACTAATTACAAATGTCACCGCAACTTTTGTTTTCCAAAAATGCAATGGACATAAATTCAAGTTAAACTTTAAAACAGTTTAAACAATGCCTGTAATGTTTAACCTGTGGTGACCAATAAAGATAATTGAATCAGCGACCGTAAATAACTAACAAATTAATTCCGCAATGTACTATTTCAGTCTATGTAGCAACTACTAAAACGGTCCTTCGGATACGATTATACACTGAATTATTTCGCAGTACTACAACAGGTCGATACGGCCGACTATCGACTTTGACTCAAGAAACACATAGGTCGTGACTAGTCGGTCCCCTTGTTCTTTAAAATTTATTTAGACAAGGGGAAGGGTTGCGAAGAGCGGGAGGGCATTGCTTATTTCAATGACGAAACGAAATAACTGACCAGCCATTTTATTTTTCTTTCTGTTCCACGTTCGAAATTAAAATCGACATTTCCAATGTTGTGTCAAGAGACCGTGAGACGGACTGCGTAAACGGTACGCACAGCTGCGACAAATCGATTTCCTTAGAATCGATTTTTAAACATAACGGTAGCAACCGATTTACGTTTGGATTGTTACGTAGCCATTTGTGAGCGTGATCGATGAAATTTTCTTTCGCGGATTTGTTCATTGAAGCATCTCTTAAACCTTTCATAAGCCACGGCACGAATGTTGAACACAACAATCATAACATGTCCAGTGTAATTTGGTCCATGTCCGGCAATACCGTTGGCCTTTCACTTTGTGTATTTGCGGCGTATTGGCGGGGTGTGAGAGGTCTGTTATAGTTGGCAAAGTGTCACATTGTCACCGGTCGCACGATTTCACTGTCCGACGAGACGTGACGAGTTACGCGTGGTCGCCGTTTTTATTTCTGCCAATGACGGGTGTCGAGGCGTGGTATGGCCTGCTGTCACCTACCAAGTTAACTGTACACTTGACACGACCCCTGGCGCGTGTAGTTTAGAGTCTATATTAATTCTTCGCGCGTCAGGTTAGGTTGGCGATGCGGTAACCGGTCGAAGTGGGAGTGATATGTTTTTTCATGAACACACGCCCACTGTCGAGAAATCGTTGGCTCGGTTGCGTCAATTTCTAAATAGATTTTTATTTATCGTTTCGGCTTTGAAAGGCTTGGCTAATTACCAGCTCTTGTGGTTGATATGAGAATAGGTACTTTTCTTAGTTGTTCGAAGTTAATAGAGCGGCACACAATTTACGCTACAAAATAGTTTTTAGCACTGCAATATGTTGCTAAATTATGTGCACAAAATAAGGTATTTATAATCGAGAGATTATTCATTACTAAGGAAATGTAAATTCTGTTGTATGGTGTGTCACGTAAAGCACAATATACACCTACATTAGAATTATTTGTCATGTTGATGCAAATTATAAGTAGGATATACCATAGATCAACGATATCTATGTTCTTACATACAGTTCTAATTAATTTGGATAGATTTAAAAAAACTTAAAAGTGTTTTTTACGTTATTACAAAAAGAAAAATAACCTTTGTAGCCTAATGCTTTGGCCTGCCGCCTCTCAAGTAGAGGGTCGTGTGTTAGAATCCGGGCTTGCGTATCTGATTTTTTTAAAATTTATGTGTGAAATATAATTTGAAATTTACCATGAACTTTTTGAAATTTATCGTGAGGAAACCTGCACCTGTGAAGTTCCCAATCGCTCCAATTGTGACAGGAGACCAGTGCCTAGCAGTGGAATACTATATTTTGTACTGAATGTTATACTATTATAAAATAACATGTTTGTACGTTTGTGATTTGTGACTAGGTTTCTCCTGACACCACATTAATAAAAGTTGTAAGCTTAGAGAAGCCCATTACTTTACCATTATAATAACAGTTACACTATATTAAATTGTACTTAACTTGTAACGTAATCCAACTAAGTTATCAGATATTCGGTTTCTTTGTGTTTCTATCGGCCATTGTGATTATGACATGACTAGCACATCTCTGCGCACGCGCCTTCCCGCCAAAAGTAGGGTCAATGGCATTGAAAATGGAATTTTTTGTTATTTTTTCTATTGGTTTGTTTACTTCCTTTTGACAGAGATATTTTTATAAACCTCCGTTAATTTTTTATTGAAGATGGTTTGGTTTAGCCTTCCGGTTAGTTAAATAGAAATTACTTAGATTATCTTTATTATCCAATCAAATATATTTATTTTCGCTAAGACTTGTAAGTAGTTTCGAAAATTTTATTAATTTGAGGTATTTTATGCATGTTTATATATAAGTTAAGCATTTCGAAGTTTCTCACAGTCAATGAGAGATATTTCACGTGTTTCTGACATGACATTAATACACTAGAACTGCTAGAACGAAACAGAGAGATATAAGTTGACAAGCCTCGTGTGCCTGTAATTTCACCAGCACCCTTATCTTTCAAAAACACACCATAACGCTCACATTACTGCTTGGTGGCAGAAATAGGTAAAGTGGTAGTGTACGAACGAAGTTCCCTGGACGAACTCTTTAACAAGAAGCTCTACTTTTACTAAACTTAGGCGACTTACAGCAGCGATACAAACGCGTTTTCCTGAAACGCGCGATTGCATCAATACACTTGCGATTTATAGGCGATTGCATCGATGCAACGGCGCGATTGCGTCGATACAAACGCGTGATTGCATCTATGCAATCGCCTATAAATCTCAAATGTAGCGATGCAATCGCTCGTTTGTATAGATGCAGTCGAGCGTTTACATCACTGCTAAAAGTCGCCGGGTGTAAACGCTCTAATTTGTAAACTGAGATTGGTCGTCAACCTTTTCATTTAATTTGAAAGATATGACACTAGATTGAATTAGATTAAGAACGCTTATAACTAGTTCTATATATGCATGTGTAATACGAAATTGCTCTTGTCTACATCTTCTTCTGTCTGATATGAAAACGAATACAATAAAAAATAGGGTGTTAAGAAAGGCTCTTCATATCGATCTACGAGCTCATTGCTCCATCGATGTTCGATCGACAGTCGATACCAGTCTTTACACAACTTAATACCTCCAATTCTATCGATATATCCTCATCTGCTGCTGGCAGAGTTACAATTTCGACATTTCGAGAATTCACCGAATTTGTACGTATTTTCTATTAATTCAAATTAATTGTTTTTAAAAATTGAACGTAATAGAACAAGTGCTTGGTAACAGAATCTTAATAACTACGAGTACGTAACGACTTGTCGAAACCTTTGGTAATTTAAAATATTAAACAATTTTTATTATTTATTTTATATTTTATACATGACAAGCAATTGACTACACCTAGGACTTAAGAGTGCATGTGATGTATCTACCTTTATGTGCATTATCCATATTTATTATATTCAAATGTTTCGTAAAAAGGGCGAAACTGCCAATTCGAAAAATTTTTAATAGCAGCAAGTTTTAGGTTTTCACGACCATTTTAAAATATGTACTCCCTGCTTTAAATTCAATTTATAAAACTTAATCTTAACATATCGGTATATTTACAACAATAACAATTTGAAGGAAAAGGAATAATAAAATATTAAAAATGGAAATTGAAACTAAAATTCTGTAATACATTCATACATGTAATACATAGGTTTATAATACGAAATTGTAGGGTTATACACAGCGTTTGTTAAAATTTTATTACTTCTATATGAATTAACTTCAGACTATCCTATTTGGCTTAGGATCTTATTAGTTGGCTTCGTAATGTAGTTTAAAGAGCTTTCTAATTGGATTTCAGTTACAAATTGCTGTCTCATTCTTCTTACTGTTCCGGTTATGCTTGTCATTTTCCTAACAAGATGTATAAGTATTTTTTTTACAACATTACATCATAAAATTATTTTTTCAAAAGTTGCAATCGTTATTTATTTGGAGTTATTAAAATAATTAAGAACTGAAATCGAACGTGTATGCAAAAATGAATCTTTAATAATGAAATAATAACATGTTTTTGCATATGTCAGGTGCTAACCAAAATGTATTTGGCCTAGTATTCATCTATAAAATTGGCTATTTCAAATATAATTTAAACTCGAACTCTACCAACAACATATCGATATATTGATGGGTATACAAAAAGCCGAAATTTTTGAGTGACAGGACCGCCGTCGAAAAACAGATATCGATGTTTCAAAATGATAGCTGGACAAAGCACCCGCCGACCTGACACGGTCTGATACGTACTGTCTGATATAGTCAAGAGTATTTATACATCATATGACCTGTAATAATATAATGATAATAATATGCCAGACAACTGCATCCATTCCTTGGTCTCAAATTAGGGAATTCCCCCTACTATGAGTATCAGAGCAACGGAATTCACTCTGGAGTAGGTAATACCCGTAACACCTAAATCAGAACCAATATATATATATATTTTTCATATAATATCAACATACAGTGACGGCACGAATAAGCTTTAAAACACAAAAAGTCAGAGTAGCACTGCCACTGCACCCGTCTCACGGAGACATAAGTTGATAAGTCCCATATGCCTGTAATTTCACCAGTATTCCTACCCTTTAAAACTGGAAAGCCGTAATGCTCACATTACTGCTTGGCGGCAGAAATAGGTCAGGTGGCAGTGTTTCCCTGGACAAACTCTTTCACGAGGAGTTCTACTGCTAGCTCATTCCTCAAATTGATCCCACCAAGAATCGAACCCGGGACCTTCTTGTCCATCGTCCAGTGTAAATCGTTGGACCACCTGTAAATTATTAATTCAAAATTATAACGTGTACATACAGTCTATAATAGGTTGTAGCAACATAATAAAGGATTTAAAACAGAAGGATTGGTCTTATATACGAGTAATTATTACATTCGTCGGGAACGCGTGCAGACGTTACAGGCTTCCTTTTTATCGCATTCTACGACACCGTCGGGATCAAGTGTCTATGACCTACCTTTTCTAAACAGGGCGTACACTAGGCTAAGAAGAAAGTTTGCATAATCATTTACTGTGTCCAGGGACACCGACAACATTGTTATACGTGTCACGGCTTCATTACTTCACAAAGTCGAGCAGCTACGGTCCAGCTACAATGTGAGTTTTAATTAATTTGTAATGAGAGTACCGACTCAATATCTGTCGACGTTCATGAAGAAGTTTCGGCCGAAGGATGTCATGTACCGACATTTCCGAGGCCAGCTACCGGATACCCAAGTTACGTCACACGTCGCAGACAATACGTGTAAATAATTAGTAATTAGTGTTTTATTATATTGTTATGTATGTTACGTCTATAAGGTATGTATTTATGGATCATTGTAACGTGAATATAAATAAAAAAAGATACTAACAATTCCTGTAGTTGAGTGCGGCAGTGTGTACAATTTCGAGTTGGTCCATCGTTATTGACAGATCGATTGAAGCGTGTGCTACGCTGCCGTCGGATGGTAAAATGCGTTAAGAGAACTTACAGTATTTTAGCGTACTACTGATTATTTCAATCTTTGTACTTCGTCCTATCTATTGACCAGTGTTAGTAATATTTTGAAACGGATAGCACCACACATTGGGTAATTGCAAAATAAAAGCAGTTTCACATTTTACAAGCATCGACTGATGTCCGATGTTGCATTAGATTGCTATAACAAGCACCGCTGACATTGTTTTGCCACAAATAATTTTAGTATCTCAAAATCTCAACTATCGTCTGTTTTTTGAATCTATTTATTTAGAGGATATGAATATGTCAAGCCCATTACAGAAACAATACGTCAAAAAATACTTATTAGAATCCAAACAGATACTTCGCATCTTTGATATAAGAAAACCTCATGTGATCATACGTCAAAAGTGCTTCTTTCACATGCAAGTCATGAACATAATACCAACTACATGAAATATACTATATGTATATGTAAAATGATATAACACTCCTGTTTAAGCATAAAAAAATGTCAGTTAATTTTGTTCGTAGATCTTTAAACTGCTGTCCTAAAAAGTTGTCGCTGACAAAATGGAGCCATAAATATTGTTTTGCGAGACACTTCATATGGGTAAAGTAGCCAAAAAAGATTTATATCTACGTAACTTATTGCATTAAATCCATAAATACCACTAAGTGACCACGTAACTTGAGATTCCCTGTGAGGTCAGAAACATCATATAGTATAGTGTTAAAGGCCTTATTAAATATAAAGAGAAAAAATGTTGTAATTTTGCAGAGGCGACCTTATATAATAATATGTAATATTTTGATTTTGCACTCTTGGTGTAGGTAATCACCAAGAGTGCAAAATCAAAATATTACATATTACAACTAAATGTATACAAAACATTTACGGCAGCTCCGACTAAATATTCTACAGTATTTTCTATCTGTCGTTGCTTGGTAATTTCACCGTTTTTGCAATTTGATAACAATTGCACTAGTGTGCAGTTATTTAAGTAAAACAGGTTTTTTATACTTATTTTTGTTTTTTATATTTTCGGTCTCCAACATTATACAGCTGTTATTACTTTTTTAACTTTCATTTGGTGCTTTTTAGGACTTTTCCAACCATTTCAAAATTGTCCAATAATCACAAGATCTTACTTTATGGCTTTCCGTTAACTAAGATTAATTTTTAAATTACTAACACTACTTTTCATTTACTGCTACTTATTCGAAAAAAACTATAAGAATAATAATTTACATCATTAGGCCTATGTATGTTCCGCCAACATTTTTTGTATCGTAATGAAGGCAACATGAACAATAAAAACGTGTAAACGACCTGACCTGTGACCTTTTGAAATTTACACATAAAAAAACAATTATGTAAATTGTGTAAATTTTACTGAACGTTCGTTTTAAAACAAAACGAAACTAAACGAAAACATTTAAATCTTTCAAATTAAAATTATTAGAAACATTAAGATTTCAGTTGTAACGTTTTGTCACCCGACGGCAGTACGTGTGAATGTCCCCGATAACATCCAGATGTGATCGAGTCGATAACTTGGCCATTTCGACCATTACTCGTCCGAAAAATAGCTGGGAATATCGATTGATCACTCGATTCACCTTTTGTGATATGTGAGTTTTATGATGTGTTGAGAGGAAAGAAAGTTATTTTTCTGCATGTTTTATTAGAATCATTACTAAAGTAATGGATTTTAATTAGCCTGCAATAGCGTGCACTTGTAATATTCTCTATACGTAGCAATCTCCGGCTTTAATAATTTACTAAATAGACTTGATAACTCCTTCTACGTACTTAACCTTAATTAATATTTTGCATCTGTTCTCCAAATGACTGCTGTGGGAAATCCTCTAAAAAGTATTTTTTATTAAAAACGGAACGTAATAAAATCATCAAATTGAACGAAACACTCGAAAAAACCCAAAGGAAACATTAAACATGTCAATACAATAAAAGCCAAAACACTCAAAAACCGGCCACCCAATTACAAGGGCTATTCGCTGGCCACTCAGTTCAACGACCCCGCATTAAAAAGTTCCCGACAATGGGAAAAGTAGGTAAATTTGAAAACAGAATGTCAATAGCCGCCGGCCGGCGGACCTGCCCCACGCGCCCTTGACTTGCGGAGATAAAAAGGGGGGCGGTCATCTCCACCCTCACTCCCCCTGCCCACGCTTATTGCTTCTTTTATCGAGCCGAAACTTTGCAAGTTTGTTGCAACTGCCTGGGAGAATTTTTTACAACAGCCCAAACGGAAAATAAACAAAAGTTTTCGAATGTTTCCAGTGTGTTCGATTATTGAAGTGTCACTAACTGAATGAGTTGTTACACGAGTTCTTTTGTTCTCGAAAAAGTTTTTAACGGTTTTACAAAAATATACGATACATCTAAGGATATTGTCTAAAGAATGTGTTAATGACTGTTTTTTTATTACAAGAGTAGATGTAACTTGTTTAAATTAACAGGCTCAATAATCTGTTGTAAACTTACATGTGAGTTATGTCTTATTTATAATTTTGGACAACCTTTTCTTTATTAAAGAGACAATAATCAACACGGTAAGTGTTTGTTGTTGTTTTCCCAATCACGCTTTAACGATTTTTTGTACTCGAATAACACTAAGTTCAAATTACATCAGCTGATCATAAAACTGTCCCCTCCGGCAGCGGGCGGCGAGACGACCTTGAGCTCGCGACCCCACTATTGAAATTAAAAAGGAACAGAGGTTACTGGCACTTTGCACTTTTAAAAATGGAATTACGAAATTCCGGCCAGACTCACAATGTTGTTGGAATATTTCGTGACAATATTTTGTTTGGATGTGTTCTAAATTTAAACATACGAGTATTATTGCATGGGTGTTGCGCATTAAAAGTAAACTGTAATTATAGACTTCATTACATGGCTACAATGTACCGTAACGTCTACATTACGATTTTCTTCTTATTTTATTGTGAATTTTATATCATTACAAATAATAATTTTGTTTATAAACTAGCAGTGAGGCGAATTATTTGTCGGTAGTTTAAAATCTGTATTGCTCATATTGTCTATTCGTATATAATGAGTTGAAGATACTTACACTATACTGGCACTGAGTAGGTAATTGAGGTAACAATTTTCCGTTAAACAGTAGCGTCTAATAAATATTTTAATTCAATCCATCCAACACAGGAAATTCATTAAAATTTCCAAAAGAGGAAGAAAAAGCTTAAAGAATGTTACATTGAGAAACGGACTGATGATACCGGTAAGTAAAATAAAATTTTTATCAATGGCCGCTGCGTTACGTCAGCACAAAATGCTTGGCTGTGTTTGTCACTCGGCGCGGTTGAAATTTAAAAAATTGTAAGCTTCATTTCACTAACGCTCCCACAGTACATCAGCTAGGTGGAGGCTTCGAAATGTGCGGATATACTCTCGGACGTATAATTGGAGCCATTTGCATTTTCTGTAATAACTGTAATAAGCTTGAACAACATTTCATTGATAAAAAACTATTATACAGTTTTGAAACTGGTATGCTAAACGTTATTTCCATAGTACTTGTTGAAAATTTGATTTTTTTAGATTATATTAGATGATAAAAATATTTTTGTGTTCTAGCCCATTAATTATCTGTCGAATTATATGTCTGAGTGTATACGAGCAATATGAATCATTACAGTCTATCTCGAAGAAACAACCAAAACAAAACTGTTAATTTTTTTTGGTTTTTTTTACAGTCAAGCTTGACAGTTTTGCGTTGTTCTTATCGCAAGCGGTGTACATGTATTAAAGCATGCCGGCGCTTTTAATAGGCATCAGATTTAGTACAACATTTGGATTTCATGTTACAGTCGAGCACATATTAAATTATAGACATTGTAGTACTAATTAATTAACTAATAAGATAAGTAAAGTTAAGAAAATATACGAATACAATTGCACAAAACAAATCTGTAGGTAGATTTTTCCGGAAACGGCGTTAGACGACGGTTGAATCAAATTAGGACTATTAAGTCGGATGAATTTAGTATACATGACTTCAACCCGCTTCAGCAATCCGCTTGTTCAAGGGCTCACATACATTACAATTGACAGGCCATCGTCCACTGCTTCCATTGAGGCAGCTTTCTTCGAGAAATCACGTCGCCGGAAGACGATTCGTGCCGCACCACAACGCTTTACCATTCTTATGACGACATCATTACAAAACCTACCTTGGGCCTATCAGTATACGAGTTTATTTTCCTAGGTAACGCTATCAATGGATTGCAGATAACAGCCAATCGATTTTGTGCTATCATATAGAGGAGATAGAATGTGAAATCGGATTGTAAGCAGGTGTCAAGAAGTGCCTTCAAGCGCGACTTGGCGTGTGTTAACGCAGAGTCACCGACAGATGACGATACGCACTGTTTCATGGGGTTTTCCAATGGTTACTGATGGTACCAAAGATGTGATAAGGTCGACGACACGTCACACTGATTTTTTTAGGAGATTTTTGAGTCAATGAATTTAGGATTCTCCCTATTGCGTAGGATGTGACTGTCTTATTTTTTCGTTACGTAATTCTTGATAACAATTGGAATAGATTCCGTGTAGTCGAATCTGCTTCTTTATGTACTTAACCCAATCCTTCCGACAATCTTTATAAGATTATCTTCTGAAATAGCGGTAACTTTAGGCCCAAAATGTACCAAAAAGCGTAAGGTTTCGTACACTAATGAATAGGTCCCAGTTATGTCCCAACCCTATTCAGTGTGGCCTAAGAGGCTATAATGCTGCCCCATGTCATGAAACGTACCTGACACATGATGGAGGTTAAGTATTGGTATAAGTGGACGTAAAAAATACCATCAACTGCGTTAACAGGAGTGCCTTACTGACAGAAGTCAACAATGTCGCAATTATTTTTTGTCGTTGGCAATGTTATAGAGAACAAACGTAATTATGTATAGAAACAATCTTCAACGTTCAGCGGTCTGCTGCTGTTAGCAGAGTGACCCTTTAGTCTTTTTATGGACTCTCCAGTCAACCATGCCAAAAATAAATCCAAATTCAATATTGGCACGATGGTAAGATACTTTTCGACAGTCTAAAAAAAAATTAAGCTCACGACCGTTACATTAGACTCGAGTTTATCTTTTCAAAGTGCGAACATTTTTTAGCCAAATCTGTGGATAGTAACCGGTGAACGGAAGTGACGTCAAATTTCAATCTCCTGGCACAAAATGATAATAATCCTCGCAAAACAAACCTTTTTTTAGTTTATTGGTTCACTTAGTAATATGTAATATATAATGTAACATACTATAAATTTAATTTGGTGAAGTTCTTATCCAAATTGCACAACTACTTATGAGTGAACACGGCTTGCAAAAACAATGTAAATTGTAATTTATATAGAATTTAAAAACAGCAACTTAAATTTAAATGAAAAAAGTAAAACAAACAAAAGTACCTAACACAAGTGAACAAGGGTCTTGGACAGCATCGAACTAGATTGGAACTTTATACCTACAGGACTAAACCTACTGGACTTGACACCTCTACGACACAATTTCAGTAGTTATAAACGTGTAGTAATAAACTATCATAAAACAAAGATCTTCAATAAGCACATAGGAAAATTCGTAAAGTCTGGTGGTTCGTTCTGTAGCTCAGTTGGGAGAGCGTCTGGCACTGATTGTTTGAAGGTGCTGGTTCGAATTTAGCCCAATCAAACGATTTATTTATGTCCAATCTTTGTATTAATAACAATATTAATAATAAGTTTTCATAGCAAATGAAACTATTTTTCCGGATTCAAATCGCGAATATTTGTTTTTTCAAACAAACCACTTGTTTGTGGTTTGTTTGAAAAAACAAATATAAGTACGTGATTTAAATCCGGAAGAATAGTTTCATTTCCTCTGTGTAACTATCGCGAAAACCTAAGAACTCCAAATAAATTTTTATTTGTTAAAATACTTATTGTGGATATAAAGTTATCATCAATATCTCTTAATGATTTACTACACCATTTGTTAATTCTGTATGTTTGATCGCGTATTTAAAAATGTCAGTATCTCGTGTGTGGTGTTTGTTTGGTGTGCCTGATGCGCACTCCACAAAATACCAGCGCCAGCGCCGTGGCTGTTCTCATCTACGGCATATATTGAGTGGTGGCCATTCAGTATCTTAATTTTAGTTTTAATTAATTTTTTTTTAGTAGGTGCAAGTTAAAATGAATGGTACTGAATAGAAATTTTCTTTCTTTCTATCTATCTATATTCAGCGACTGCTAATACTCTGAAAAAATAAACATCTGTGAATCTTCTTCATCATAATTTAGGTTCTCTCCAATTGTTTTTCTTTCAAGCTTAAAAAGAAACGATATAAAAAATATTGTATTAACAATAAATCATCTAAGCTGGATTGAGATTAAAATAAATCTTTTTACAATACCAAAAATATTTTTATCTTAAATACTAAGAATTTTAAAGAACAGCTTTACGTTAATAAAACAATATTTTTTAATACAACGGAGTGTTTAAGCGAATTGATACTCGTAATGAAATATTATAGATACACTATTGTAAGTGTATTACAAACTTAATGTCCTGCAGCAAGATGGGTAGACGACATTGTGATCGCGCGAATGTTAGAAATGAAACTAGAGCAAGATAATGACGGATTGCGTAAAATACGGCAGAACTATACCCAACAGTGTGTTTAGTCGAGCTGTAAATGATAAATTAAGTAAGGAAATAAATATACATACATCTACATATACATAAATACACTTTATATTATAGTTTTGTATAAACCATAATATACCGCGCGCTAAAACCTATAGTGTCACTAAACGAAAAGGTCAACTTTTGAGAAATGGTCTTTAAAATTACTGAAAATAATATTGAATTCGAAAACGAGAGATTTTCTTTTAGTTTGGTTTCAAGTTATATTACATATTATATTATGTGTCTAAACGAATTACTAATTTATCTATTATGCTTACAAATTCACCGCGTACTATTTTCGTACCGTAATCGCCTAATTAAAAAGGTCTTCTAAAATTCTGCTATTATTATCTAAAATTATCTTGTTTTTCTGCGTTGTGCTCGTGGCGTCTATTGCTTTTGTAAATACGCATTTAAAAATTAGTCACATGTTATTTTTAAGTTTATTAAACGTGACGATGTTTGACCACCACTATATTCAATTATTATTGTGCAATTACTCCACTTGTTTGTTATAATTATTAATACAAAGATCGAACACTTAGAAAAAATTCTTTCGATCCGGCTGGATTCGGACCAACGTCTTCCAGCAGTTCGTGTCAGATGCTATGCCAACTAAGCTACGTAACGAACTAGCGGACCTTACGAATTTTTCTATGCGCTTGTTGCAGATCTTTATTTTTGGTTTTTGTATATGGAAAAAGAAAACTTACTCAGTAAATTTTTTGAATTCGCCCGACAAAGTTTTCGCACTCTCAGTGTAATAAGGCCACATGTCCAAAATTACAATTTTTCAGGACTGAGTTTAAATTGCCTCATCCAAAGAACGGAGTCTGATATGGTTATCAAGCGAAAATATGATAAATATATAATCTCGTTATTCAAAATAAGGTCAATAGATAGGTGTTTTCAGAATTTTTATATCTTATTTCG
>NW_020653853.1:15385552-15427472 GCF_003589595.1 Hyposmocoma kahamanoa | reverse complement strand
AGAATTTTTATATCTTATTTCGTTCCGGAAATATAAAATCGAACAACAGTCGATCGATACCCACAGCGAAGGACTATGAACGAAATGTACAATGTTCTGGGAATAAGCAATGTTACACATAGGCCTTTGTTCTATGGATGAGTCGAAATGTTTTACGAACTAAATTTTGTCGACAATTTTTTTGTGCCTAAATACGCGAGGTCCACATTTTCACGTATATTATTATGACTTTCACTTGATAAAATAACTTTTGACGTATGATCATATGAGGCTTTACTATATCAAGGGCACGAGATGTTCTTCTTAAGGTACAAAATAACTTATATTATAGCGCTTGATTTCATAGGCACGTCATATGAGTACTTGTTCTTGAGATTCTATTACGTTGTTTTTGTCATTGGAACATTTTTGTTTTTGGTGTCTGATTATTTGTACGATTATTGATGGTGGTAATAGCTACAGTGCGCGCGTTGATGTCTTCCACGTGAGAAGGATCCGACTACGCATGCGTAGCGACTCTTGCGCAAGTTTATATTACAACATGCTGTAATATGCTACAATGTGCGTAATTTTTTTAAAGTGATTTATGGTTTGCTGTTGACATACACATTAATTACCTGATCTTGTATTAGGGAAGTTCCTGTATTATGAGTACCAGAGCAACGAAATTTGCTTTGGCAAACTACCTAGTATAACAACACCAGAAGTAAATTACAATGCTGTTAATATGCACATTAATTACCTGGTCTTGAATTAGGGAAGTCCCTGTATTATGAGTACCAGAGCAACGAAATTCGCTTTGGCAAACTACCTAGAATAACATCACCAAAAGTAAATTACAAAGCTTCGTTTCCCAAATGCATCCTACTGGGAACAGAACTTGAGATCTCCTAATCCAGAGCCCACAGTGCTAACCGTCCACCAAGGTCGAGGTTGTTTTTTTTTTGCGAGGGTAATAATTGTATTAAACTGGAGAATAGTCATTATATGAGCAATTAACTAACTGTAGCAATATGTATTAATAATATTGGAAAGTTTTTTATCATGTATAATAACGGTGGTAAAATTGCATGCTATAGTAATCAAAGGAGAAAAAAATAAACAAAAAAGAATCGTGGCAACTACAAAAACTCCTCCTTCTCCCCATGGAGATACACATCAGCGAACCAATCAAGCTTTCATTAGTGCTACAATCAATATTCATATCCCATGCGAAATCTTCTTAAAGCACCGCATATGAAAGAAAAGAAAAAAAGAATACAAAAAAAAAATGATAGATGATCCCGCCCGCGCCGCATTCGCAACGAAATTAAAAAGAACAAGCCATATCACTTAGCGCACACAGAAGCGTCATTTTTATTAAAAAATTCTACATATCTCGCGCGTCTTCAATCTTTTACCCCCCTACCACCCCCGGGAAAGAGACAGACAATAAAAAACGCCCGGCAGAAAGGGACAAACACGTGTAGGATACGGAAAATTATAATTGCCAACTGTACGTAAATTAACACTGTGGATTTGGCGCCTTTTGTTTTCCTCTTCTTTCTTGTAAAAATGCAAAAGTGCGAGCGGGACGGATAGAGTTCTGCGGATGTGGTGTGAAATGAATGATTTACATACATGCGCTCACAAACACAATAATAGAAAGAAAATCGAAGGAGCGATGCGGCTATCGGTTTTCCGATTTCCAATGGCCGATGGAGAGTGCACTGCATTATAGATGCATTCTGAACGAGAAAGCTGGTTTGATCTTTCCATCTTGTAATTATATTACCTTTTATTATTTATTCTGTGTCTACTAGGAGCTAGCATTTCTAAAACTAAACTTAATTAAAAATAGAGATGTTCTCTTAAATTAATATAGTCCAAACTAATAATAAATGCGAAAGTAACTCTGTTGCGTTTTCACGCCTAAATTCTTGAGTTTGAAACCACTGAAGCAATAGTGATGAATTTTGCTTTAGACGGGACCTACGAAAAGGACATAGGCTACTTTTTGTCACAAAAATAAATTTTATATGAAATAGGCGACGAAAGTTTCTGTGTAGAACCAATAAAACTTAACTTTAGTATAATACAGGTTACACCAAGTATTTATTCTAGTCATGGGCACCAGCTAGTGTTATATAATTTCTAAATGGTCAATGTCCATTTAAAATTAGATCACAAGTGAAATAAATAAGACGAGTCTCAAAGTTAATTAATTCTACAAAGTTTTATTTCATTATGAAGTTATTTTAATCTAAATTGGTATATTTGACATTCTCTTGGAGTAGTTACTAATTACCTACCATAATTTGTACTATTTAGATATGAAATAAATTTCATAATTAAAAATCTTCATAATATAATATTTTATTCGAAATAAAGAAGGTATTTTACACCAAGAAAACAAAGTGTAGGTACAATTGACAATATCTTTTAGTATATTATTCATATTTTAATTGATAAAAATAAAATTTTCTTTCTCGGCTTTTCTGATTTTTACATTAACAAATTAAAAATGACATCATTATTTTTTCTTATTTCTTTCTTCTTTAATAAGATAAAAAACGTCTTAAGCTTTAAATTTATGATTACGTTTTGCCAATATGTAATTAAAATAACGTTAAAAAAGGTTATTGCGTATATGCGTAGTTCAAGGTGTGTTGTTAAACATAAGGTAGGTAAGAACCTGTATTCTATGATAATAGGTATAAAACTATAGTGAAAGAAATACTTTATACAAAAGCTTATTTATTATACAGCTTCTGCATACTAGGATGATAAAAATTTACGATTCCGTTAGTTATTTCAATTTGTTTCTACTTATGATATTATTAAATAAATGTTGTGAATGATAAATATGTACCGAAATGTCTATTTACAGGCTCCTACTTTCTTATTAATTATTTGCAGGGGAATCTGCCTTATGAATAAGTTGTAGTGTTTAATCTATGTGACGATTTCAAATGTAATTTGTATACCTATCGAAATAAAGATCATTTGTATTAGAATTTAATGGTTGTTAAAACCATGCCATTGCGTAAATAGCTTAACATCGTTCACAATGGGAAAAACAGCTATGCATGATGTTACGTCTCCAGTGATGGTATATCTACATACATGTTGTATGCAAACGTGGTTAATTAATTTAAAAAGCTAGGCGTAAGAACTGAGGTACCACCTCGTATGAGACCGCGTAGTACCTTTTTTTATAATATCAAGTGACGGGACAAATAAGTCGTGCACCTGATAGTAAGCGACACGCCTATCTCTAACAGTTGTAGTGCCACTCAAAGCTTTAAATCGCAAACATCTTAGGGGCACTGCGACTGCACCTGTCACCCTGAGACATAAGTTGACAAGTCCCATGTGCCTGTAATTTCATCAGCACCCTTACCCCTCCGAACCGGAACGCACTAATGCTCACATTTACTGCTTGGCGGCAGAAATAAGTAAGTAGGACGAACTCTACTCTAGGAGTTCTGCTGTTACTAAAAGTATTGCTGCAGATTAATATACACGAACAATGGTATGCAAATTTTATGTAAACCATCATATTTTGTTAATACGCAAATAAGGTGTCCTCAACATTTGGTCACCTAAGTCCTAAGTCATTCAAGTTAAGTTTCTTCATGATGTAGCTGCTGTAAAGTAACATACACAAATAATGGAAAACAACTTTTGTGTAATCCATCACATTTTATTAATACTCAAATTAGGCATGGCCAACATTTGGTCACCCAAATCCTGATTCATCTAAGATTCTTCACGACGTTGTGACTGTAAGGTCGCACAAACAATGACATGTAAAGCTACTTTTGACCTCGAATATCATTAATACGCAAATTACGTAACGTTGTCAATATTAGGTCACCTAAGTTTTCAGTCATCTAAGATGCTTCACAATGTAGCAGCTATAGGGTAACACGCACAAACAATGGCGCGCGACGGTTGACCTCGCCCCATGTCTTGCCACCCGCCCGGTAGCGCCGCGTGCAATTAATATGCCGAGGCGGCCGCGTGAACCGTGATCACACCGTTTTGATATTTTTGAGAATATGGTAATTAAGAATAAAAGTGTCATATTACAAAATAAATACATTTTACCTATCTGTATAAATTAAAGTTTTCAATAATGTAAAATGTGTAAGGTTAGTTATGTTGTAGTCGTAACTTATTGAGATCATTCTTTAAGAATGTAATGGATACTTTTATAATGTAAAGATTTTCTTTGAATACTTGTTTTTTTTATCTATATAGCCTAATAAGTGTAAATAGTTTGGAAATCTGCAAGCTTTTAATTACATTCGTTTGGGGTTCCCGAGTTGTAATATCTAAAATGATCGCGTTAATTTTTTAATTACTGCATTACAGATGCTCCTTTATGTTGAAAAGTTTATTGCAGCAGTTAATTGGAATTAACAAGCGAACCTAACAAAATAATTAATTAAAATATCTAATTACAACGATCAAGCTACACCGGTTGACACATAACCCGTCCAAGTTTTCTTTTGCGAAAGAAGAGAGAGAATTTTTGATCAATAATTGTCACTGGGCGGCCCCCTCCCCGCAGACGCGAGGGGGGGTGAGGCGGGATCCGCGGCGCGTGGCGGGGGGTTCCAAGGCGTGGGGAGGGGGTAATTACGAGTGCGTTTTGTTACCGAGATGATAGGCGCGAAAAATAGCCTGCGCGTGCCTGTACGTGTCTCTTCTAGTTTTGAATATTCAGCCAGGCTCTCGGCTGATGAAATATTGAATAGACGGAGTAATTTATTCCCGGAGGAGAGTTTCCGAACGGTCCACGTCGGTTCGGATATTGAAATTAGGCGCTGCTTTGCTTGAGAAAGCGTTTGTTTGACGCGCTCGAATGCCGCTCTTTATGTGTCCAATAACGGCGAAATTATTTTTAAGGACTTTTATTTTTCATTTGGAACGCCGGAGACTTCTTTAAGGAAAGTCTGGAAGTGAAACGGAATAAAGGAGTCATTTGGAGTTCAGAGTAATGTCTCTGTAATGAATTTGCCTTCTATTTACATTGAAATACTTGTATACGGACTAAGGAGGTAGAATAAGAGGAAGAGTATTCGACCATTTTATACGTTCCATATTTAAGTTACTCCCCCTACAGAACAGCGAGAATAGCAATACGAGAAATCCGGTCTTCTTTTGAAGAGTTTATATACGTCATTTACAATGTTCAAAAAGATTCCATCAATAAACTGCTGCGCTCCGAGTCCTTAAAAAATACGGACTTGTCTTTCGCGCGTAAATTTTATCAAAAGATTTTCAAAATTCGAACCCATGGTTCCAGTGGTAGTTGTCATTTATTTGTGATTATAGGGTAAATTGATAAAACATTAACCAAAAGTACTAAAAATTGATTACGTGATAATAATACTTTTTGGTACAGTCAAGAGCACGTCAAGCTATTCCTTTACTTGCGGGTACACGTTTTAGCAATTTCTTGTGCTTTTGATGACGTCAGCTAATCAAAAACCAAATAAGTTTCCATTATTCGAAGCGAGGATAAATAGGAACGAGTGGTAATTAGCGATTCGCGAGTAAATAGGAAGAATGTAGCAAACAAGCGATTGCACTTAGCGCGGCACAAATATGCAAATTCATGCTTTATCCGCCTGTATGGGTAGTATGGAGGTGGCATAGGAAAAGCTGTGGAGTAATCAAAATTCGAATACTTTACTAATTTATTTTCATATTTCATGCTTTTAAAAGTTAGCCATAATAATATGCTTAGAAACTCCGAAATCCTCGTTAAATTATTTTTATTTTTGAAAACGCATCGCTACAGACAACTTTCATTAAAAATCGGAGCACAGTGTAAAACCTAAATTGAAAATAACAATGATGTAAGTGTGATTACTCAGAAAAGTACCCTAAATATATAAAATTCACATTCCTATACAATGAAATAAAAAAAAAGAAAGCGCGAAAGTACTGCTTGACAATTTTTTATTTAATATTTTACATTTTTTATCTATAGCAGTATTCAACATCGTTACATTTTCGTTAAAATAATAAATTTAACTTGAATTTTAAATAAATTTCTTGTTATATACTTTTTAGACCTTTGTGATTATTCACTGAACAATTTTCAAACTTAAACTCAAGTAATCTTTATTTCATAGGTACACAAATTACACTTGAAATCGTCATATTGATTTAACTCTACTACTCATTCAAAAAGCGAATTCCTTTGAGAAGAAGAAAGTAAGAAACATTTGTATATTTATTATTTCCAATATTTATTTCAAACATCATAGACTGAGATAACCTTCAAAAGTTAAACGGTTCGCTACGTTGACGCTGTATAACCTGTAGTGCAAAGTTTTTGTATAGTTTTATCAGTAACTACAGTTTTCTTACCATGATGTGACATAATTCTTCTAGTGATATATCCGAGCGGTTTCACACTCCACGGGTTAACTGGCAAGCAGTAGTCGACAGCTAGGTGCAAGGACAGATATTTCTGTTTTCGTCTTCTGACCCGACTGTGTGGTACGTAAAATCGCTTAGAAATACCATAAGTACAATAAAAAGCCATGATGTGGTTATAAACATGTAATTTGTGATAAAGTTGAATGCCCTGTTTGTTTAGGGCAATCGTAAGCTTGTCAAATATTGTTTATATTATAGGTATAAATAAGAAGCCGTAACCAGTGCACCACAAAGGCAAGGAGTGACCACCCGACTGTCACTTGGTATGCAATGTGGAAACAGAAAAACTCCCCACCATTTATTTAGTTTCATAATTCTCCAAGAGCAACTACCCAGTGGCTCGTGTGGAGTCCTTGAATCGACTTCGCACCCAAGCAGGTCGCTGCAGAAACAAATGTGTAAAATGTGGGCGCTCAGGGATGTAAGTCCAAAACACGAATTACTTTACCCAATTTCTAGGGCCCTGATTCAAGGGTGTGCGTGACCCCTTAGTAGTTATTGAGCCGTTTGTTACTGTAATAATGTTTGACGTTGTACGTGTTACAATCATGGCGCCATCGAAGTTTATATTTGTTGTTGTTGTCTCATCGAAATTTTTGTAAATTTCAAGTAAAATTTTAATGCCCTCGGCCCGTGCATCCTTCTTTGTGATCTTTCTTCCATAAATGTGCATATCATGTCTATCAAGTCAAACTCAGCCCCCAGCCCCAGTGTGCCCCTAATGCCTTAAAGGGAAAATCTCTCACGGTCATGGATAGCAGTAGGAACATACTATTCAAAGTCAATAAAGTCCTACAACAAAAAAAATCTACATAATAATAATAATAATAATAAGAAGATACATTTGAACATTAAAAAAAGATATTATGCCTAAAAGGTTACAACATTGTTATCACAAAAAAAAATCAAGCCATAAAACCTCTCTACGGTTTTCTGATCAAGAGACAGCGCCATAAGAAGAGGGTGGTTAATGAATAAAAAAATTCCACTTTTTTCTCCCAGTGATTAGTTACCCTCGTAATGAGTAGTGTGTGTGCGTGTGTGTGTTTGGGGTGGGGGTAATTTTTTATATGACAGTTGATAAGGGGGATTTTGGGAGTTATTGATCGTGGTATAAGGACATTAATGCATGCAAATAACAATGAACTTTTTTGTAGCAATGACAAAGTTTGTTTATGAGGAAAGTATAGATTTTCCTTCTATAGTCTTTCTTTTGCAAACATTAGATATGTCATAGATAATATTCTTTGAGAACCACTATAAATGTATGCTAAAAACAAACGACTATTATTATTTTTTTCTTTTTCCTTTTTTATTAACGCACACAATCAACATAGCCCCCGCACTAGGGAAACCCTGTGTCGCAGGTGCCATGGACACATACATAGATAACCACAAATTACACCCAAACTCATGAGAGAAATAAATGTAGGCAATACAAACTTTTCTCCCGGTCCGGGAAACGAACCTGGGACCTCTGCGTCGCAATCTGGTAACCGTCATGGTCAAAAGTCATGGTAACCGTTCGGCCAGAGACAGTTTTAAAATTAATAAATAGTATATTGAAAACCTTGTTATCAAAAGTGAAATTGAACATTTTTATTGTGATGACAAAGTTCCTTTACAGTAATAATAATAACGCGCTCGTTCATAGGCCCGTACTAGAGAAACCCTGTATCGCGGGTGCTATGGACACACACATACACAACGGTTCAAAAAGATGGTTTTTTTCAATGTTGAAGAAGGTGATAATATAGTAAACTAAAACGTATATGATTCAAAAAGACCTCGAGTTGTTGGCCCTTCGGTGAAAATCGAACCAAAGACGCCTTCCAGCTATCACTCCAGAACATAACATAGACGGAGTGAAAACATTTCTGTCACCAAGTGTTAGCATTACTGCGTTCTGGTTTTGAAGGGTAAGGTGCTGGTGAAATTACAGGCACACGAGACATGTCAATGCTGCTGATGACAAACCTTGATGTCATAGACTAAATAGTTCACAACTCTTGGAAAATGTGTGACATTCTCAATTCATATTCAACCAGCATAGCGGACTATGGCCTAAACCCTTTCCGTAGAGAAAACCCGTGGCCAGCAGTGGAATGTATAATAAGTTGACGATGCCGGTGATGAAACAAGAAAAATTCTCTTTTTATTATTAAATTTTACTGAACTCGATTTTTGTATTAATAATTATAATAAAAATTCTTTTTGAACAGGTAAATCGTAAATAAATATGTGTCAATGCCCCGCGGATTAGTACATACTCGTAAACAATGAAGTTTTACTGTAGCTTTTGAACGTGGTCCTTGTAACCGACTTTAAAAAAAGGAGGAGGTTCTCAATTCGATTGCATTTTGTTTTTGTATGTATGTTACGCGATAACTCGAATACGAACGCGATAACGGCATTTGTGAATCGATTTTGATGATTCTTTTTTTGTTGGAAAGAGGGGTCTCAGTAATTTAAATTTGAACTAAATATTCTACTTTCAAGTGAGGCAAGCTAGGGGATGTATCCGGTTTCGCCCACTTTCCGGTAAACGATTTTAATAAAATTTTGCAAATGGATGTAATTCCATGAACATTGGAGATCGGTTTTTTTAGTACTCCGTACTGAGATTATAAGCGAATGTCCTCGATGCGTTTATTTCGTAATGTAAAAATAAGCTCTTTAAATTTTAGTTTATTTCTTAAATTGGTCCTTCCGGGAATCGAACTCGGGCCCACCTCACCAAACTTGCAATCAAGTGATATTAACATTTCTATATTACTACAAGTACAAACATCGTTACATTTACCTTTAGTATTTTGACATTTACAACCCTGCATTCATACGGATATAATATACCCAGATTGGATAAAACCAACGAAAGGTAAATAGGCCGATTTTCCCTAACCACGTACAAAGAAAGATATAACTCCGCCGCAAACGACGTGTCAAGGTAACCAGAAATTCGGCGAAGTATCACACACACATCCACTCAAATAGGGACTTTCTTACTTTTGCCTCCCCATTCGTTCCTAGCGACCATTTCATTAAGACCTTTCCCAATTCCCATACACTGACCATTTTGTTTTAGGAATGTTCTACGTTAGAGAAGTACGGTAGTGAAAGTTATACTGGTTTATATTCAAGCAGGGATGTAAGAGACTCAAGTTAAATTAAGAATGTGGATTTTTTTTCTTCTTTACTCACTTTGTTTTTCAACGAAGACTTTTTTGACATTGCGGACTTTGTGAATTTTCTTTTTTTTAATTTCTTAAGGCGTTGGCGTGTAGGTTTGTAGCACCTGTATGCTAAGATTGTTTACGACGTATTAAGGGATTTTTGGGAGGTGTATTTTTAGGATTAAGCTTCCTTTGATGTCGTAGATTAAGCTTTATGTGTATGCGTTGTTTGTTTTGGTACAAGGGTTTTTTGAAAGTAATATACTGTTTTTAGATGTGTAGACTGAATTTAACGTGAACATATCTCTATCTAGGTGTATCTCTGACTATCTCTCTATAAAGGTGAGTTATAATGTAATTTTTAATAATGATCTCAAACCAGCATCCAGACCAGAACCAATTTAGAAAAGTTCATTTTCCAAATTCGTTCTACCGGGAATCGAACTTAGGACCTACGCATCCAGAGCCTACAGTGTAAATTGTTAGGCCACCGAGGTCATAAAAAAAGTTAAAAAAAGACTGGCTAATTTTTCTTATTGCAAGAATTGTAGAAACAATCTATATGTATCGTATATGATATACAGAAAGAGGGTAAACATAATAACGACAAGCAGTAAACTTCAATGTGAAAGAGTTCGTCCAGGGAAGTACTGCCATCTTACCTATTTCAGCCGCCAAGCAGCAGCGTTACTGCGTTCCAGTTTTGAAGGGTAAGGGTGCTGGTGAAATCATAGGCACATATGACTTGTCAACTCATGCCTCATGGTGACGGGAGCAGTGGCGTTGCCCCTAAGATCTTTGCGATTTAAATCTCTAAGTGGCATTCCTACTGTTATAGATACATCGTTCACACGGCATTGTACTGCACGTTTTTTTGCAGTATAAATCTGAACCGAATAAACAGTGGCGCATAGAACCATTTACACAGTGTTTGTCCTGCAAAAAAACGCACACACATACCAGATCGAATACTGTAAAAAAACGTGCAGTGCAATGCCGTGTGAACGGGGAGATAGGCGTGTCGCTTGCCATCAGGCGCTCGACTTGTTCGTCCCGTCACTGGGTTTTATTAAAAGAAACTCAATTTTTTAAAGTAAGAAAAGTAAGAAGAGATCGTAACTCAAGCGAAATTCACTATTGTGTTATTAACAGTTATATTATATGTGTTGATTGTTTACACAAACACAAAATAGAGTAAATAAGGAATAGTTGTTTTTGTTCTATTAAATAATTCCACGTACAGATATATAATGCTTCATTCTAGTCATTTCAACGGGAGTACTTAAATTTCTACTTAGTTAACACTTGCCACAAAAACAACAATTTTTTTAACTAAATCTGAAATTCTCGGTAAAAATAAATTGCAGCGATAATCAATCAAATGCAAATAGTTACCCCAGCGGCTTAAACTGCAAAACATCCGGATGTCGTTGACCCGGTCACGGGTTCGGGAGAACTGATTGATTCGTGGAAATCATTTGAAAGAACTGCTAACGGTGATACTTTGATGGATAGAGTTGATTAATTGCTGCGTCAAAAACATTGTGTAAATAATTGGACATTCTGGGTATTGGACACTTATTATTTTATTATTATTATTATTAATATATCAGCCCAATAGTGATCGTAATTTTAGTAGCAGTAGATTACCTCGTGAACCTTACCTATTTCTGCCGCAAAGCGGTAATGTGAGCATTACTGTGTTCCGGTTTCGAAGGGTAAGGGTGCTAGTGAAATTACAGGCGCATGGAACTTGTCAACTTATGTTTCAGGGTGACAGGGGCAGTGACAGTGCCCCTCAAATCTTTGTGATTTGAAGCACTGAGTGGCACTGTAAATGCTATGGACATGCGTGTCACTTGTTCGTCCCATCACTTTAGTGTTGTAAAAAAAAGTCGACTTACACGACCGAAAAGTATAAATGGGAACTTCGTAAAGTCTCAGTTCCAAGTTATGGAGTTTTGAATGAATGAATGAAATAACTATTTAAAGTAAAGAAAATTTTAAAACTATGTGTTTAAATTAGATTATAGTTTTTCAGTGTTGACGAATTTTTCATTTTCAAATTTATATAAATTATTATGATCATGATGTGAATGCATTATATATTGTAATTTAAATTTTATATTACAGGGATGATAAAATAGTATTGTAAATGATTATTATAATAATGAGGTTGCTGCTATGCTATGATATTGTGAATTTTGCACGTTACAACTGGCGCAACGCGCTTGTACTTATGATACCAACTATTATGTATGGAATACCGTGTTTGTTTGTTAATAAATTATTTTTGTTTCATATATTTTACTGTGCTCTGTGTTTATGTAATTATGTATGTTTTCATGTAAGTAATTGAACTACCTTATTATCTTCCTATAGCTGCCGAAAAAGCGACCAGGCGACAAACTCTTCGCCAGTAATCGCCTTACATTTCCAGAGTACAATTTGGACACCTTTGAGGTTTCGGTGAACTGGCAAATTTTAGACGAGCGTGTGCTGTCTTCGTGCTCGTTCCGTCAGTGGAGTTAGTGGAGAAACGTAAGTATCTTAAATATCGAACAAAAATTGGCGGTCAACATCATGTGACGTCACCTAAGGTTTCTTTTAGTTTGTGCCATTTATTTAACACGTTCCTGTTAGCGCAAGACGATGGTATCACCCATCTGCGGTTCATGACTTGGATGATGTCGTCTACGCATCTCTTTGTGTGATATACCACAATTCTGTACTCGCTTTCTTTCTACGTGACTGACATTTAATTGTTGCCTGATTCTACTTTTACCAGCTCTATTCAAGCTCCGTCTGATCTCCTAGGTTTTTATAATAATGATACTCTTAGTATTGGCCCTCCACATAGATACACATCATAATACATTGTGTGGTTAAAGCCAGCTTATAGAATGAAAAAAGAAGAGAAATTATTAACTTTTTTATGAAAAAAGACCTAAAAGTTTGTGGAATTACATTTATTTGCCACTTTTATTGAAATCGGTTAACAGACGGTGCGCGAAACCGGATGGTTTTTTTACATTCATCCTACTGCTGAGTAAAAGTGTTATTCTACGGAAAGGGTTCAGATTATAGTCCAATAAGTGTGTCAAATTTCACACTGATCAAATGTGTATTGCGGAACCTACATACTACAACATTTAAGTCACATGACAATGTGTTCTTAGACCGTTGAACCAAGTCGTTGCTGCACGTGTTGCAAAAAGATTCTATGGTGTGGGCACCTCAGCGGAAATGTAACCCAACATTTAGGAAAGTATTCTATTAATATAAAATAACTCTGTAAATAAGTCTATTCCATAAATACACTAACATTTCATCTGAGCAAGAACGTGTCGTCTGTTGGCAGCGCAGAGAAATTGCAAAATGGAATAGTAAAAACGAGCAAAAAGGTAACAAATTCCCTCCATGTGTCCGCGTTCGTGCCTCCCTCTGCTTTGTGGGAATGTTAAAATTTGTACTACCGAGTCCGAGGTGCCTCTACTATGAGTTTAACATGAGAATTTATTAAAAGAAAAGAAGGAAATACCTACTCCTTCGTGTGATTTCTTTAACCATTATGTACCGCAAACCGACCTAGTTGTAGGAAGTACAAGTTTTTGTTATCGTACATTAGAGTCATTACTTGTATCGATATCTATATATCTACAAACGATACTTTCAGTAATACTAAAATTCGTCTGAGAACAATTGAAAGTCAACCTTAAAAACAATGGTATAGGATTGATTTTAATTAAATATTTAGATATCTGATTTAAGTAAATGGAAAGCTAAGTGCCAGAGTCCTATGTTGAACAAAATTTCGGAAAAGTTATAAACAGAAAAGCAGTAAGCAATAATATGGTTCAACAAACTAAGCACTCTATATTTCAAAGATTTCGAAGTGGCTAATTATTGGCAATTGATTACTATTTCTAGGAAACTAGTTATTTGGGTGAAGTTTCAAAAAAAGACAATGAAGTCAGTGACATTTTGATGTGGGTTGTCTATTATCCAGATGTCACGGGAATCTTACACAGTAAAAAAATATTTTTATATAAATTACAGAAAAATGTACCAAATCTTAAGGAACACAGTGTCTGTGCGACGCGTGACGGGTTAATGATATTTAGCGCGTAAGTACATCTGTTCATTACACGCTTTGATTATAAAATAGCACCCTTTGTATAATAAGGCCACATCTTAAATTTTTATTGAATTGATATTCAATTATTTTTTGTAAAATTACTCTACTAGTTTGTTATAATTAATAATACAAAGATCGAATGCTCAGAAAAAATCCTTCGATCCGGCCGGATTCGAACCGACGTCATCTAGCTTATCGTGCCAGACGCTATACCAACTAAGCCACGGAACGCACCAGCGGACTTCACGAATTTTTTTATGTGCTTGTCTCGTGTCTTTGTATTTGGTAAGGCCACATCTGGTAAATGACAGCGTTTTAGGAGAGAGGTTTAAAGATTCCATGAACGAAATTATTCGATAATTTTTTATGTTGAAATAGGACAATTATAATAAATTTTTACATATTTACACTCCGACCGTTAGTAGGGGGTAAAAGAAATGCTTTAAAAAAGTTCTGTAGCGAAGAACTTTACAGATTTTTCGGCTATCTAGTTGTGTTTTAAGAATATTATGAAGCAATTTTGATTCTAGTGGGATGGTGAAGTAGTATAAAGTATATAGAAAGAGAAAAAAAAATACTTTTTTACGATTGGTCTAGTTGATTATACACAAAGAAAAATTCTTTCGATCTGGCTGGACTGCAACCAGCGACCTCACCATACCGGGGCTATAGCTTTTCCAACTGAGGTACGGAACGACTCAGCAGACTTTACAAATTTTTCTATGTATTGTTGCAGATCTTTGTTTTTGTTTTAACGACTATTTTGCAGTAGTGCCACTTGTGAGAACTCTATTAAGTCTATTTTTAAGGTTGATTTTTGAGTGACAATTGATAAAGATAATGCCGTTGAATATATACTAGAACTTGAATTAGTTTAAAGTAAATTTAAAGTCAAAATCAAATAATCTTTATTTCATAGGTAAGCAAGTCACACTTGAAATCGTCATAATAATTAAATTCTACTGTTCATTCGTAAGGCACATTTTTTTATAATATCAAGTGATATAACGAACAACAGTTGCACTGCTTTGTATCACAAAGATATCAGGAACACTGCCACTGCGGCCGTCACCCTGAGACATAAGTTGACAAGTCCCATGTGCCCGTAATTTCACCAACACCTTTGCCCTTGAAAACCGTAAAACAGTAATCCTCACATTATAGCTTGATAGCAGAAATAGGTAAGTCAGTACTTCCCTGGACGAATTCTTTCACAAGGAGCTGTACTACACTTAAACTAAAAAAAAAACTAAATTCACCTGAGAAGAATAAGCAAGGAACTCTAGGTATCTTTGTAAATAATCTGTACATATTTATCATTTATAATATTTATTTCAAACATCATAGATCGTGTCTACCTGCAAGAGCTAAATGGGACATTACCACGGATTTTTGTCATCTAAAAACACTGATTTCTTACCGTTATTAGGATTGCGCACATGAACGCACCCTCATTGTATTAATTTTGTCTTATTTTTCGACACGCACCAAAACGCTGTAGGCAAGAAAATAGTTAATTACCAAGTATCTTGTTTTAAAACAGCGACGAAAAAGTATTTAGTGAACAAAAACCGTACAGAGGCTGTACGGTCGGCCGGGCGTGACCAATCGGGCATCTCTTGTTTTAGGCCACTCACATCGATTGCTCACCATTTTAAACTCTAGAGATGTAGCTTTATCATTTAATACATATTTGTTAATATACTAATAATTACTTTAATATGTAATTTAGATACGCATGACTAGATTAGAGAAAATGTGTGCAATGCTTTTCCTTTCGAGTTACAAAAGACGGCTTTACATCATAACCATAACATTTCTAATAGGCAAACAATATTTTGTTGTGTCCTCAAATTAAAACATGATTCTGAATTATTGCTTGATTGTTACAACAAACGAAATTGGCAAAATGTGTCACCACTCTGGTTCTCTAGTCTGAAACAATTTTCTTAAGCCTTTTTGCGAACGTAGACTTAACCGATAGGCTTTTTGCTGTATGTTCTTGCAATAACTTTCACGAATACACCTATAGTATTTACTAGCAGCTTTTGTTTAGGGTGTCCGTATTTTTTCGTTTGAACTTGAGACAAATTAATTTTGGATTAGAATCAGTTTTTCGGTTACTGACAAGTAATTGTGGAAATAGACTTACAAGCGTAAAAAGATGGTGTGGTTGATTGATGTTAACGGTTAAGGAAAACGTGAGGAAATTTTAGTTTTATTATTCAAAAATCGAAATAAGACGCAAAAAAGAATTCTAGATGCGGTTTTTCTATGTTGCTTTCATTTTTGTATTCAAATGTATACCAAAATGCATGCTGTATAATAAAGAATGCTTTCACGGAATGTGCACCATGTATATCACCTTAATTCAGTACAATCGCCACATTGTTTACCAAGCTATGACGAAAGGCAACTGCACGTTAGAAAGGCTTTCAGGTACCTGTGAGTATATAGATGCTATCGAAAAGTTACTTTATATACAAAGCAATAAAATCTAGTAGTGAAAACGACGTGGCCGTTAGACGTATACCGCTTTTTTGCTGACAACCGCAGAATAGGCAGGTGTGTGTGCCCACCGTGAATCCTGCAATCAGTGAGGAAGACGGAAATTTGCGGTCGATTGGGAATAGCCCGTGCTGGCAGCGAATCGAGAAGCCTTTGTCTCTGATCTTGTGTATGTTATGTTACACAGTGTGTTAGTCTGAATTGAAACTTTAATGATATGTTTTTATGGTACATTAAAAATAACTATGACGTATCAGAACCGAAACTAATACAATTTGTACATAGAGATGTACATTTATAAGCGTCTTCATCGTCAATATTAGTGCTCGGTTTAAATTCCTGTATCAGATTGGGGATTTCCTTAAAAAAAGTTAAGGTTACTCTGAGCTTATTAACAATTAAATAATCTTCAACACAAACCATACAACATTTAAGATAAAACAATTGCTTAAAACTATATCGAAAAGGTGAAAGCCTTAGCAATTTGCTGGTTTTAGGTTTCACTTGGCATGTATTCGCCGCTGGAAATATCATAGCATGAAGAGATCTATTCGATTAAATATTGTATAAATAAGAGGGTATCTTACCCACTACATACAAAGTCAAAGTCAAAGAATCATTTATTCCATAGGTAAAATAAATTTACACTTGAAAACGTCACATTTAAGCTACTGCTCGTTCACTACGCTGACTTCCCTGAGAATCCCTAGAATTTCTTGCTCGAACGAGCATTTGAGAGAGATTTGAGATTGCTCTTTTCAAACAATCTTAAATGCTATGGGTACATTTTGAGTCAAATTTGTGTGGATTCTGGAGCCATGTCGTCTTTCCATACATCTTTATCTAACACTTAGTCTTCAATTTTGTAATATGACTTTTCAATCAAAATATTTTTAACGTAGTTTTTAAACTATATGCTCCGGAATCTTATTGTAAAAACGTATAGTTCCCCATAACTCACTAGATACCTACACTGCAGAAATAACAATTATCTAACCTTCAAACCTCAAATGACATACGTACCGACCACCAACCATACTGCATTAGAGTATTTTACAGTGTACATAGAATACAACAGGTATTTGAGAATATTGATGCGAGTGGAAGAAACAGGCACGTAGCAATTGGAGATCCGTAGTCTCAGCCTGCACAATAAGGAAATGCACCAGACGTAAGCCGGCTTTCCACCCCACGTTATGGATATTATTAAGCGTCACTCTTTCATATTTATGTTACGATCCGCTATTCCCTGAACGCCATAATTTAGTGTTTTTAAAGGCAGGAGTGAATGGGCATTATTTAGCCGTGTATGCTTCGTCGTCGATGTCTCGTCATCGTCACGTGAGACATAAATCGA
Organism: Hyposmocoma kahamanoa; assembly: GCF_003589595.1. Classification (NCBI taxonomy): domain Eukaryota; kingdom Metazoa; phylum Arthropoda; class Insecta; order Lepidoptera; family Cosmopterigidae; genus Hyposmocoma; species Hyposmocoma kahamanoa. Next base: position 15,409,855 of record NW_020653853.1, on the reverse strand, counting down.
AAGTCCCATGTGCCAAGTGGTAAGATGAAGTTCAAATGCGATTTTTTTTGTAATATATCTTTTTTATAATATCAAGTGACGGGACGAGCAAGTCGTGTGCTTGGTGGTAAGCTACATGCCTGTCCATAACAGTTGCAGTGCCACTCAGAGCTTCAAATCGCAAAGATTTGACGCGCAATGCCACTGAGCCTGTCACCCTGAATCACAAGTTGACAAGTCTCATGTGTCTGTAATTTCACCAGCACCCTTACCCTTCCAAACCGGACCCATATAATATAATATATATGTATCTTAAGGACTAACATACATACAATGTAATATAACAAGGTAATAAATAACTATTTATATGTTTACAAGATGTTTAAGCGCAGGCCACACCGCTAACGAAGCTAGTTTGATTAGCTCACATAGTTGCATGCAAAACTAAACTAAGAAAATACGTGATAAGTACTGACTATGGATACGTGCGGGGGTGAAGGGCGGCAGAAAGGCGACGTATTTTACGTAGCTTAGAGATAACGATCTCTCTCGTGTTAGTTTAGTTCGCGGTGTGAATCGAAGTATGATGAAAAGATGCCTCGGCTACGTGAGCTAAGCTGAGTTAGCTTAGCTTTGTTTGCGGTATGTCCTGCGTATTACACGTATACACTGCGACGTGTAACGCAACGTGGGTATCGTTAACCGGCCTCGGAAACGTAAAACTCAGTATGGTATGTTATGGTATGGTGTAACGGGCTGTTGTCCGCAACACGACGTCCAAGCGCCTATTTTGCGTGTAGTGGGTGCAGTAGAACTCAGTAATGGGCACATTACTGCTTGGCGGCTGAAATAGGTTAATCGCGTATATTTTATTTTCATTGAATTGATTTTTATTAATTTTTTGTTGTTTTGTTTGACATTTATGCATGTCAATTAAAGCCTATTTTTTTTTTTTTATTTTTTTTTTTAATATTTGTTTTTTCAAACAAACCAACGTTTCAGGCCCTTTACTGGCGCCATGGTCACGACTGACTGAGATGGTAATCTTATTTACTTATCTTTTTCCTGTCACCTTCTACATTACCTGTGTTTCTAGAAATAAATATTTTTTATTTTTTTATAATAATGTCAAGTGACAGGACGAACCAGTCGTGTGTCTGATGGTAAGCTACACGCCTGTCCATAACAGTTGCAATGCCACACAGGCTTTAAATTGCAAAGTTCTGAGGGGCACTGCCACTGTGCCCGTCACCTTGAGACAAATTTGACAATTCCCATATGACTGTAATTTCACCAGTACCCTTTAAATCCAGTACACAGTAATGCTTACATTACTGCTTGGCGGCAGAAGTAGGTAAGGTGGCATTACTTCCCTGGACGAACTCTTTCACAAGGAGCTCTATGCTACTACCCCTGCATATGCATAATCATGGTGGCGTTCACCAAGTACAAAAATACAGTTAACTTTAATCGATTTAGTTAATAGCTATGCGACAACGAAGTGCGTGTTCACACATTCCCGAAAGACGATTAATCGCAGCGATAAGGCTTATAGAGACGACGATATCGTTATAAAAATTATGTACAGCGGACTAGTAATAATATATTTTTAAAGGCTTTTATACATTGTCGAATTTCTTTTCTAGCTTGGAGGTTTCTTTATGTTATACGTCTTCAAATTAATCGCTTAAATTCAGGCCAATCGAGTTAGTAAATGTTAAAAAAACGAGACAAAGGAAAATAAACATTTAATGCCTAAATATTAAGGCATAAATTGTTTATGAATAAAGTTATGACAACATTATAAAGTAAGCCGATGGGTGTAAAGCTAAATAAAATTTAAAATACTTTTTTGTTAAGCGTACCTATTAAATTGTAATAACTTAATTTAAAAACAATGCACTAGATTATCAACATTAATTACCTCGTACTAGAGTAATGGTATCACGTCGAAGAGAAGACCACACGGAACGCTCTGAGCCAGAACCAATACAGAAAAGTTCTAAATAAATGCATAAATCAAATTAGATTCGATACTCCGAGGCAGAAAGGGTGCAAAAGCCATACCACAAAGTTCTCTAGACGAGTGAAAATAAAAACATTTAAAAAAATCACGCTATATATCTTTTTTGTTTTGTTTAAAAAAAGCGATTTTTTGTCGAATAACAAAACTTTCAGTGGATAGATCCAAAGAGCATGAGCAACGTCATCTACAAATTTTTGATAAAATTACATTTTACGCCTTTTCCTCTCCGGATTGCCGATTTTTAGGCTTATGTACCAAAAAGAGCTAGAAATGTATTCGAAGTGAAATTATCGTCATAATGACGTTTTAAAACAAACGAACGTGCGTGTCTTAGATCATAAACTATGAAAAATATAGTTTTATAAGTCGGGGTTGAAAAAATATTGTCTTAGTGAATTAATTTGGTGGGAAACTTAATCATTCTTTTGACATGTGAATTGAAATTAAACTCACCAGCAATAAAATAGGGCAGTTTAATTTTTTTGTCATTTATTTTTTACACAATAAGCTAAGCTCTGCAGGTAACGACAATAAAAGCTTAAATATTAGAAACTAAAACTAGGATTAAATTATATGAATGAAATTGAATCACCGCTGCAAGGTGTCCAGGATGCTCGCAAAGTTCCCCTTTGTACCGTTAAGCTGTAACATGCTAATGCATTGGGCAAGGTAACCGGCCCTTGGGTTTCCCAGACAATCCATTAATTTTTTTAGATGAAAAATTGTACACATGAAGGGCACCAAGATCCCACGGGCCAATGGTGTAAATAGATAGTCGGACCGGGGTCTTGGTGCTTTTATTCTTTCCTTTTTATTCTTTCCGCCAGCTTAGCTGCCAAGCCAGTCCTCTGCTGGCGTGCTGGAGATGGGATGGGGCAAGTTTATTGGCACACGTGGCATCCCACACCAGTGCCCGGCCTATATTCCAAGGGATGAGTGTCATTCCATTCGGGCGTTTGGCATCAATTGGCGACATGCTGCTTGACCGTGACCACGTTGACCGTGGCTAAGGCCCGCCAGATGATGTCATTGAAGGCTGCATGCGGGCAAATACGGCCTACGGCAACGCTCAGTTGGCAGGGTAGTTGATAAAATAAAATAAAATATATATGGGAACCCCGAGCCCAATTATTCCTCAAGTATTTCATACCTTTCAGTTAACACTGTTAGTTACTCAATTTCATCTCCAGAGAGTGCATATAAGAAAAAAAAGCTGTAAATGCTTCGATATTTTCGCTTAAACATTGTATGTTATTAAAATGAATACTATGAAAGTTCAACATGAGTATATAGTAATTGGCAGTTATTTCACTTAATTTCATATAAAAATAACTCAAAGTAAGTGCGTATTAAATGGAATCATTCACCACACAATACACACACCAAGACTGATTCAACAAGATTTGATTCCGTACAGAACAATACACACACACCTCCTTCCTCTCTCTCCATTCGTCTCGTCTCTGCATTATCCACTTGATGTGTTTGATACTACGTGTGTGATACTACACGCAGGGTGGGTACCTGGAGACCTATCATACAGGCTAGACCTAGTTTAGGCTCCAGTCTTCCACAAATGTGACTAATTCTAAGTACCTTATTGTTAATATGCGGAAAGTTTAGAGGAGAAAAGAAATAATTTTGTATAATATTGTATAGTATTTATCCTCATGAGAATCCCAGATTGCCGTGCAGTATTCCAGCCTACCTCTTACAAAAGCGTTGAAGGGTAATGTAATAAATTGATCAAATCAAATACAAGTTAACGAAATCCATTGGTTATCTTTTAACCCCTGTTTCATAACTCATAACAAACTGTTAAAACTAAAAGGTGGAGTTACGTGACTGCACCCATCCAATTTTAAACTCATGCTGTTAACGTTCAGGGGATGTAACCGAATAGTTTTGTTGTGTTTTGTTGTTTGTCATTAAATTGTAAATTTGGAGATTTAGGTATCTAGAAATAATAATTCTCAAAAATGTACTAGCAGTAGAGCTCCTTGTGAAAGAGTTCGTCCAGGGAAGTACTGCCACCTTGCCAATTTCTTCCGCCAAGCAATAATATCAGCATTACTGTGTTCCGGTTTTGAAGGGTAAGGGTGCTGGTGAAATTACAGGCACATGGGACTTGTCCAATTATGTCTCAAGGTGACGGGCACAGTGGCAGTGCCCCGCAGAACTTTGCGATTTAAAGCCTGAGTGGCACTGCAACTGCTATGGACAGGCGTGTACCTTACCATCAGGCGCACGACTTGTTCGTCCCGTCACTTGACATTATTATAAAAAAATAAAAATGTTTTTTTTTTTAGAAACACAGGTTATGTAGAAGATAAAAATAAGTAAATGAGACTACCATCTCAGTCAGCAGTGACCATGGGACCTGTAAAGGGCCTGAAACGTTTGTTTGTTTGATAAAACAAATATACGCGATTTAAATTTGAAAAAATAGTTCCATTTGTGTGTAACAATGTAGAAAATCTAGGAACTCGATAAAAAATAAGTATGGTCAAATAAAAGATTTTCAACAAAAAAAATAGGTCAAACAAATTGCTAGGACCTTATTAATTTAATAGTGGTGGAGCTCCATGTGAAAGAATTTGTCGAGATAAGTACTGCCACCACACCTCTGTTGCCAAGCAGTAACCATGACAGCGTTCCGATTTCTGACGGGTAACGGCACTGGTGACTTTTTATTTTGTAATACCAAGCAATAGGACGAACAAGACGTGCGCCTGCTGGTAAGCGACACGCTTATCCATAACAGTTACAGTGCCACTCAGAGCTTGACTTAAAGCTCAACTACAGGTTCCAAACTGTTCCATAGTGTTTTGTTTTATGTTGAATTTTGTCAAAGAGTATCTTTACCGTAGTACTGTGGACAGACGTGACAGTCTATACCTATAATATTGAGTATCTAGTATATAACTATAAATCGCAAAGATCTGAGAGGCACTCCCACGGCGCCCGTCACACTGAGACAAAGTTGACAAGCCCCATGTGCTTGTAATTTCACCAGCACCCTTACCCTTTAAAACAGGAACGAATTAATGCTCACATTACTGCATGACGGGGGAAATAGGTAAGGTGGCAGGCAGTACTTTCCTGGACGAACTCTTTCACAAGAAGCTCTGCTGTTACTATTAGACGATAACCTCCACTGAGCACTACGTCAACTAAATTTTTTGGTCATTTACTGTTATTTTTGTCAACAGCCATATTTATTTACGAATAATATGCTCTCCGAATTTAGTAGAAAAAAAAAACAAGAGAAAAACGAATGTTGCGAAAAAAAAGAAACGAATAACAAAAAAATAATATAACTGGTCCAAAAATAAGTTGACGTAGTGTTCACTGGAGGTATCTAAATTATTGGCACATCGGTCTTGTCAACGTCAAGATGCACTGGCAGTGTCCTCAGATTTAATGCTTTGAGTGACACTGCAACTGTTACGTAAAGGTGTGTCGCTTATCAAGGTCATGACTTGTTCGTCAAGTCACTTGATATTATAAAAAAAAGCGAATTGACAATATTGTCTCTTTAATAACATTCAATAACATGTGAGGACTTTGGATACATAATGTAAGTATAAATTTCTGTTGTGAACAAAGACATTTTTGTTCTCTATTAATTATTATGGGAATCTATTATATATTATTTACTTTATATCGCATTGTCATTACAATATTGTTATATCTCAAAGTACGCGAAATTCAGGCTTATACCATTACTGAACATAATTTTTTTTTATAAAACCTAGTGACGGGACGACCGATGAAACTGAAAAAAAAAACGTGTTACATTATTGTAAGAAACAATTAAAATATGTCTACTTAACTCAAAATGAGACAAACTTTTTTGTGATCTAGTTCTGTACAAAACAGTCTTTACTCAAAAATATGAAATTAGTTTTACCTTTTATTTTTAAACATATTTGGCAAATAGGAAATAACTGAGATATTTGTAATAAAATAGATTTGTAATAAACTTTAAGCTATACGTATCTCCTAATAATCTTTTACGGGAAATGAGTAATTCGTTTTTCATCGATTTTGAAAAAAATGCACTTTTAGTGTTAATACACTATTGTATCTATTAATAGTGCGATGTTATATTATCAATGTCACAATATTACAATTTAAAATATAATATCAAGGGATAACACAAAGAACATAAAACAAAATAGTATGACTAAATAACAAGAAGAAATTTAAACTAGATATATAGTAACCCTTGATACGTCAACAGTGCTTTTATCACATGGAAGTCATAAAAATAATTATAACTACATGAAACCAATTATGTGCAGTTAAAATTTTGTAACTCTCCTGTTTAAGCATGAAAAAGTTATCGAGTAATTTCGTTAGTAGAATCTTTAAACCTCTTTCCTGTTGTTGTAATTTTGCAGAAGTGACCTTATTGCACCAATAGTGGGATATATAAGATATTTTTTATTTACTTTTTTTTGTGATTTTTTTACTGTACTTTTATATTAATATTAATAATAATTGAGTAAGATGAAAAAACGTAGATACCCAGATTTTAAAAGAATATAAGAAAGAAAAAATAGTAGGCAAATGTTGGTTTGTTTTATAAATTTTATAAAACAAATTACGGTATAGAGTTGTTACGTTCATTTTATTATTTATATAAAAAAAACTTGCAATTTGAAGCAATTTTGTAGGTAATGAACCAATCGATAGTCACGTACATTTTTGATACATAAGAAAATGGCGTTCTCCGCTTATTTTATTTTACTCTTATACTTTTTAGCAGTGTTGTTTCGCAGTAATTACGTTAGTTAATTATGTCGCAATGGATTTAGAAATGTTCTATTAAATGTATTTCAAATGAAAAAAAAATTCAAATACAACACTGCCTCGTCACTGTAGTGCCTCAGGGATGTTCGTGGAGGCTATTGGTAGTTTTCAGGCAGTCGTTTGCAAGAGAGTGACATCCCCGTTGGCCAGAATGAAAGGGAGCACCAACAATCTTCTTAAGGTGGTAGCAGAGAGGATGGACAGACCAATCCTTAACTATTGGATGTCCATCCTTGTTCATGAAAATAAACACCTTGATTTCACTACTAACACCATATGGACACGTAACTGTACCTATTGTCTGAAATAAAATAATTTAATTTAATTTCAATAGAATATCTACATAAAGAACGGAATAATAAACAAAGAATTAGTTGACCCTGACAACTATCCTGATCGACTTATAAAAGTCCATGTGTGCACACCCATGTCATACTATTAAAAAAAAGACACCTGGTTTAGGTTAGGCTCAGATATAATGCGACCAAGAGTGAAATGATGGCTTGATGGAATGAAGGCTGGTAAGACCTTTACCACACTACCGTCAATTACGCTAACTTGCACATCACTTAAAAGAGTGGTCAGCGTTGAGTATCTGGATCACTAGGTCACTGAAGATCTAAGCGATGATTATGATGAAGCTTGGATTTGGAGAGGGAGCGCAGGGCGCTGTCTGTCCGCTGCGAAGTGCTGGACAAAAGAGGTGAAAACGATGCTTTTTAAAGCCTTCTGTCAGTTCTTCTACACGTGCAGCCTGTGGGTCAGTTATTCGCGGAGGGCATATAGCGCTCTGCGCGTACAATATAACAACGCGTTCTTGGTGCTGATGGGGCTTGGGCGCCGCTGTAGCGCGTCCGACATGCTCTGCGCAGCGCGGGTGGATGGCTTCCACGCTGTGATGCGGAAGTGCTGCGCTTCACGCTACTCTGTTTGCATGCCAGCCCCAACACCATTCGGACCACGGCCCAGAAATTGAACATTAGCTGGGTCCACATAAATACTAAATTAAATTAAAATTTATTACTAGCACTAGTTACATAAGAATTATGATTGTATCTAACAAAATATGTATTATTTTTTATCTGAAAAAAAAAATATATATATTATATGTTTGCATTATATGAGAATTTGAAGCACTCTTGTTCAAACTACCACGAATACAACAATAGACAAGTCTACTATTTGATGCAATTTTTGAAACACCGAGCAACGCTTCAATTGTAATAATTAATGGCGCACGTGACGACCCGCGTTATGCAACGGGAGTGCACCGCGAGATTATGCACTGCAATGTGTGCATCCCTACACTGCGCGCGGCGGGCGTGCACACATATGAACCGTGCCTATCCGTTTATACGCAGTTGCCATACTTTGGCTTATTATACTATGGTGAAACTATACTAGTCAGCTTCTACAAAACCTGTGTTTTCACGAATAAATGAATTATAAATTAATTTAGCACTTCCAAGCATTATGCAGTAGCACATTATATTAGTATTAAGACGTTTCATTTCTTTGAAAGTACGTAGAAATAGTAGGAGACATAAAGTCATGCTTATCGAAGCGCGGCGATCGGAATAGAAAAACTGGTGGTCGGTGGTGATCGCGGAATTCACTTACCGTCGCGCGCAGCCTGAATAATTTACCCAATAACAATCCCAAGGCTAATTTTAGAGGCGAGTGGAAAAATCGGTATATAGAGTTTGAGAAAAAGACATGGGTTCCGTTTCTCCACCTAATCGTTGAAGTTTTAACGTAAAATGTGTCGTGCATGAAGTACTGCTGCCAGGTTTGGGATGGCTCTGCTACATACCAACTGGCCACTTTGGATTCAATTGACAACCGTGCCAAGAGGCTTATAGGTGATTCGGAATTAGTGGAGGCGAAGCTGCAGAGTCTTGAACACCGCCGTAAAGTTAGTTGCTTATCGGTATTTTATAGGATATATCACGGAGAGTGTACGATTGAATTACACGATGCGTTATGCTTCCACATTTATATGGCGAACAGCTATGGAGTGGAATTCACTGCCTGCAGACTTGTGCCCTGAACGTTATAACTTGAACATTTTCCAGGCGAGAGTGAATAGGCATTATTTAGGTGTGTATGCTCCATCATCGACCTCATCATCACTTTCCATCCGGTGAGATGGAGATCAAATGCGCAGTTATAATCTATTTAAAAAAATCAATTTCTATTTTCAAAAGTTCTTCCAAACCTTCAGAAATTTAAATAGAGAATTTTTTATATGTGCTCATTTGAGCTGGTTGAGGTTGGTTTGTTTCGTAGCTCAGTAGCTAAGAGAGCGCAGATCGAAGCAATTTTTCTTAGTATTCGATCTTTGTACAAATAATCATTTCATCAATCATTTGTACCAATAAATAAGGCTGCTTCTCAAGTGAGACAACTCAGCTGCCTAGACTATTCTAGTGGCGTGCAGAGGTTGCTATAGCTTGTAATATGTCATAATCTCGTAGTATTAAGCCTGCAAAAGCCCATACCGATCAACAAATACATGAATACGTTTTTCGGCACGTATTATATTATAATACATTTGTCTGTAATGGAAATGTGATTTCTGTCTACGAGGTACTCAAAGGTAAATGTTTTCTGCGGGTGCTTAGAAAACATAATTTATGTACTTTAATAGCATACAAAGGCGAGTTATGTTTTATTTTTCTTGAAAAATTTGCAAGTAAAACTTATTAGAAGTAATTATAATACGCATCTCTAAAATTAGGGTTTTAATATTTATTAGACATAAGGATCTCTAAAACCACCAAGCGACGCCTTTAGCGGCGTTCAGTAAAGCAATTTGCGTCGCAAGTGACGTGGCGAGAACATCACTACAAGTATAACCTCCTCTAGACATAAATGGTCTTTTTTCTTAAGTTGGTATTAGCTTGCTAACTCATTTCATACTTGATTACTTTTGATTGATGTATAACAAGATTTTAGCACGTTTGTTACACGAATGAATGTGTTTTTGTGAATGTTCTTTTTTTTTCATTCGTGATAATGTAACGTAATAATAGATTTACATCGCTCAGTTTGAATTTGGAATATTTTTTTATAAGTATCAATAAATTGCTTTGATAAACGCATTAAAATTAATAATATTTCTTCTATGTCTACGTCTATTACTGCCCAATATAGTATTCTTTAGACTAAATAAAAAAGTGTTGTGAAATTAAAATATTCTTTATTGCAAACAAGAACAAAATATAGATGGAAGGAAAAGACAGGACAAACAGACGCCCAGAAAAAAAATAAAGAATAAATCGTATTGCGATTATTTTATATAAAATGCGATATTACACGTCAAATTACAAGGTTTCAATTATAATTTTTTTTACTCAGGCTAATCTGAATTCACAGGCAGATAATGAGCTATGGATAATCTGAAGTGCGCATGGATAGCTTCAGCGCCATTCGGAAGCGGATATTTACTTATTTATTAAAATATTTTTTATTATCTCCAAACAAGTATTAGTAGTAGTAGAGCTTAGATATGGTAGACAGGAGACCAAACTAGGTAAACCCTAATATAATAATTAATTATTAAAAAATAAAAATTGAGTAAACGTATTTCAAAATTCAACCAAATATAAAATTAAAGAAGTGTGTGCGTGCCTGCGAGCGTGTGTGTGTGTGTGTGTGTGTGTGTGTGTGTGTGTGTGTGTGTGTGTGTGTGTGTGTGTGTGTGTGTGTGTGTGTGTGTGTGTGTGTGTGTGTGTGTGTCTGTCTGTCAATTTATTTGTATCAGAAAAAACTTAAATCAGCACAAATAAGAGAACGAACGTAGAACCTAATTATAACAAATCAGCAATGAAAAAGAAAAATAAGTAACGAGTTCTTAGGTTTTCGCGATTGTTACACTTAGGAAATGAAATTATTTAGGAAGGCCCTTTACGGGTCCCATGGTGACTCAGTCAACCGTGGCCATGGGACCTGTAAAGGTCGGTTTGCTTGAAAAAACAAATATTCGCGATTTAAATCCGAAAAACTAGTTTCATTTCCTATGTGTAACAATCGCGAAAACCTAAGAATTCGAATTAAATTATTTCTCGAATCTAAATCGTATAAGTATTTGTTTTGTCAAACAAACTACACTCAGTCGTGATCATAGGCGACTAATTTGAAGGCGCCTTGAGAAACAGAATGTACAGATCGATTAGAATGACCGATGGTAGGAAATTACTTTATAAACCTGACACTAAAATCAAATATAACTATTTAACAAGGAGCTTGTTTACGCCGTTCCAAGAGTTTGTAAACGACATTTTAGGTAAAATATGTCCTCTGAAGCAAAATTTTTGGTTATTTTTTTTGTAATTCTAAGTGACGTGACGGGACCGACAAATTGTGCGCTTGGTGGTAAGCTACACGCCTATCCATAACAGTTGCAGTGCCACTCATAGCTTCAAACTGCAAAGATCTAAGACGCATTGCCAGTGCGCCCGTCGCCTTGAGACATAAGTCGACAAGTCCCATATGTCTGTAATGTCACCAGTACCCTGTGGCTAACGTTACTACTTGGCGGCAGAAATATTTTCACTCTTTCTATATTATGGTCTGGAGTGAGAACTGGATCTTTGGTTCGATTTTCACAGAAGAGCCAATATCAAGGAGTCTTTTTGAATCATATGCGTTTTAGTTTACTATATTATCACCTACTTCAACATTGAAAAAACCGTCTTCTTCAACCGTTGTGTATGTGTGTGGCCATGGCACCCGCGATACAGGGTTTCTCTAGTACGGGGCTATGAACAAGCGCGTTATTATTATTATTACTCTAAACGAACTTGGTCATCACGATAAAAATATTCAATTTCACTTTTAATAATATAGTTTTCAATATACTATTCTAATTTTATTAATAGTTGTTTGTTGTTAATATACAATTATAGTGATTCTCAAACATATTGAGAATCTTTATTCAAAACTTTAGATTCAACTATTATCGCCTGTATTTAATCACAATCTTGCGTTAAACCGTAGAATTAATCACTTGATCACTCGATCATTACGCATGCATAGCCCCAATTATTTAACTCCTACATGATTGAGAAAGTTAGCATATTAATGGCCTGGCTTTTCCTCTTAAACTAATTTTTAAAAGCAATTCCAACTGTCAATATAATCTATCCTCAGTCACCGTATCTATTTGCATGTCGCTAGCTTTCCAGCGGACGATGTAAATTAAGCATGTATATATTATGTACCACTTAGAGATACCATGTGCAAGTTATATTTAAGTAATGTGGGGACACTGGAATTTCATTCTGGATTATTACTCGTGCGTAATTTAATGCAGTTGTGATAAGTAAATCACCGTGGTCCTTATCACCCATAAACGTTCCACTGCTAGGCACTGGTCTTGAGAGTTTAATTTGATTTTATTTTGATTTGATTTTAATTTGATTATGAGTTTCATCACGTATTCTGTACTTAGTCATTTCACAAATTTACAGTGGTTTAGTGTAGTTATAAAAAATGTTTTAGATCATACTTCAAGTAGAGTAAGTAGTAGCAGAGCTTCTTGTGAAAGAGCAAGTAGGTAATAAGGCGTCAAATACTACGACCAGAGATCAACAAGCCCAGCTTTTACCCAAACTGCAGTTTGGGTAAATTCAGGGTAAAATCAAAAAAATTTTCGGTAGAAATGTCTGCTCAAAATCGACGGAAACGGCAATTACGGAATTTGGTGTAAATACATATTCATTACAAATTTCGATGTAAAAAATCTTTTTTAGATGAAAAGGAGGTAACTCTACACGTTTCCTACCCTGCAATCCTGTGGATTATTGCTACTAAGGATGCACATTACGATTTTTATGAAAATCGATTCAAGTGTATGATCTAACGATTTTTTTGTATCGATTCAATAGAAAGGCAAATTGAATAGTCTAGATCAGAAAGCAATAAACATTTTGTAATAATATTATTAAATTTGAACAAAACTCGATTTACAATAAATATTTAGTTGTAAATATTTATTGCTCATAATTTCAGGCAGCAATGGGTTTTCACCCGATTTAATACGCGACATTGACAAAGCATCGGGTTAAAACTCGGTAGCTTGCCCACAACTGACTACGACCAGATATATAGGTATTTTACTCGTCAACTTGCCTAGTGTAATTGAACGTAATTATATAGCAGAATAATTTTCGCTAAATGTAGTCCATTGAATTTTAAATTCACACTTTAGTCAATTAATTGGTTACAATGAGTTGATAAATGACATACGAAAATGGGTTAAATTGCTATGAAGGAGTTTTGTAGTAACTATAATTTCAGAATATTATACGGAGGAGACAGGATTAGCCTCGTGAAGGCAACTTGCACTTCCAGCATTGAGTTTATATAATGTCACAGTTTTGTTTTTGAGTTCTCAAATATGTATACACTTTTTGAATTACAAATATGATTTTAAGCGGGGTTTCAATCACAAAACAATAAATGCAGTTGAAGGCATTAGTTGGTGTGCCACGTGTGTCAACAGTACTCGAAGTTCCACATACTTGAGCGCAGTCGTAGCTCAGTCCGCCATTTTCGATTTATACGTTATGGTCGTGTCAATTATCTCACGCAAAACCTCGAAAATCGTAGAATAATGTCTTATTTTGCTAATTGTTGCACTTGTAATACTATTCATGGCGGTGTTTCATATTATCGTTAAGTCTTATCTTATTTAATTTTAATAAATTTTCAATTTTCTTTTCCTCGTAATATTTGTTTTGGTTACAAAAAACTAAAGCAGACCTTATACCGCCGCAATATGGTCACTTCTTTTTTGGAGAACTAAGTAAACATCTCGAATTCGTCACCGTTTAGCTATTGACCGCTAGATGGCAGTACATTGATTGAAATTTCTGTTAGATATACAAAATCAAACCGTCGCAACTTGTAATAACAGGCATTGAATTTTCATTAATAAGCCAATCGAGTACAGTTTAAATTATATTAACAGTCCAGAATTTGTTACATCTTTATAAGTTAGAAACTATGACCAATCGTCATCAAGATTTAATAGGTTTAATGAATGTGTGAGTTTTGGCGACATGTGACAGTGGTTCTGACAGTAATCGAAGCTTATTGCACTTCCATTGTTTTTATCTTCCGTGATTTTAATGGTAATTAAAGAATTTTAAGGATTATTATAAATATCACTCGCCTACACTGGTCTTCTTAAGTTTTTGAACTCGGGACGACAGTTTTGAGGTACTCGTAGTGAGAAAAGTCGGAAGGGAGGATAGAGTTGCCAGGATGAAAAATGAATGCGGTTGAGTTGGTGTTGTGTCCGATGAAAAAAATAATTGAAAATAAATAAATAAATGAAATCGAAATACTGAATAATGGCACAGCCATAATATAATATATCTTAAAATCCACTTCTTCACGAAGGTTTCTCAAAAAGTCTGATATTTGCTATAAAAGCATCGTTTGGCAATCGTAGTAAAGCTGCGTTTTTAGAAACGTAGTTACTTACCCTTCTACATCTTGAAGGAAGGCGTCAATTACCTTACGGTGGACAAAAAAAAATGAGTAGTTACAATACAAAGATCGAACATAAAGAAAAACAGTATAAACCCAATACAAAGCTCTCTAACAAATACATAAAGAAATTTATAAGATCAGCTAACTCGCTCTGACGCTTAGTTGGTTAAGAGCGGTGTCCCTGATATGGCAACAGTCATTTGGTTCGAGTCCAATTAGATTGAAGGAATATTTCTTTGTGGAATAAACTAATGGAATATTTTCATAAAAAATATATTAATATTACCAAGAATATTCATGCATTATTATTAATTTACGAATAAAATCTTAAGATTTTGGCATCAACAAAGAGGGAATATGGTAGCTGGAAGATCCGAAAGAAACAGGAGCTGAAGGACAAAGTATCTGATCCCACCATCGGAGAAATCAAGTCCGCAAGACTCCGTTGACTCGGATACCTCGAAAGGATGAAAGCTCATAGGGCGCTGAAGAGGGCCTAGCTGGGATATCCTAATGGTCGACAATCGGTTGGTCGGCCCAAATATTGATGGAGGGACGAAGTGGACTGGGAGAAGATTGCACAAGACTAAGTAAGAATATTCATTAAATTTCTGTGTTATAACATTTTAATTGCAATTATCCTAAAAAAACTTCAATAATATCTACCCTACACATACCACGCATTAACTTGTCTCCTATATCACGACAGTTTAGTGCTTAGTGGTGTTTAATTAGAGCCTTTACGGATAAAATTAATTTACGTTTTATGTGTTTGCTTTTCCATTAGAAAGGAATTATATTATGCCGTATATAGCTTTTATTTGCGACTTATAATCTGTTAAATAATGTAATAATATAATGTAATAAAGTATAATGTAACGTAATAAAGGCTATTTCTTGTGGAGGTTAGCAATCCACATGATGAGGGAGTCATGAAAGCCGAAACCGAGAAACGTCGGAAGTATCTCCATCTGGCGCACGAGATACCTGATATGTGGGGTGTGGCCTTCCACTGAAATAATCCTAATTGCTTTGTCGCACTTATTTTATCAATAAAAAGCAATGTATTTGATTTCTATGTATAAGTTTTAATTCCAAAACAATTTTATAGATTCCATTTTGAATTGACCCTAGCCCTATCTTGTATAGGTATAGTATAAATACAGTAAATAAGACCTTTGTTTAATTGGTTCTCTTAAAGTAAAACTAAGAAACAAACAAAAACTAATTGATTATATATTTTCAGCGTAGTATATGTTGTCCACATTCGGTGGAAACATTTAATATATCACTTTTTCACAAAACTATTAACAAAATACAGTTTGTAGATCTTTACTAGAAATAAGAAGACAGGAAGAAAAACAGGATTGAAAAAATATCATCCTTCCGCTTTAAATAACTGGACAATCAATGGTCAATGTCTAAAATTAATTTAATTTTATTATTACACCAAGTGACGGGACGAACAAACGAGTGCCGCGTGGTCAGCGACGCGCCTGTCCATAGCAGTCGCAATGCCACTCAGAGCTTTAAATCGCAAAGATCTGAGGGGCACTGCGCTACACCCGTTACCCTGAGATATGAGTTGACAAATCCCATATGTGTGTAATTTCACTAGCATCCTTACTTACCTCTCAAAATCGAAACGTATTAATGCTCACATTACGGCATGGTACCAGTACTTCCCTGGATGAACACTTTGACAAGGAACTCCACTGCTACTAGAAAGTTACCGATTCGAAAAACCTAATCAAAAAGAATATAATATACTATAATAGTTTTACATCAAGAAGAAAGAAGAATGAAGAAAAAAAAAGAAAAAAGCGTTTAAAATCTCATACGGAACAAGCAAAAAATTATTGTTTTTAAACAAGTATCTTTAGGATTCGAAGGAAAAAATCAATACCAATATCAATATCTCCCGTTAGTGGTATTGGAAAATGACCGTGATGAAACCTGCACACGAAATAAGATTCACAACTCTTGGAAAACGTATGAAGTTCCTAGCACGAACGCACAAATTGCATGTACAATCAAGAAGGGGGACCGGGTGACCTGAGACAAATGCTATCCTAGGTTAAGCTTCTGTCTCTCACAAAATTGAATACTGAAACTACACTGTTATTTTGTACCTATCTGATGAGAGAGAAAATAAAAATATATTATTACTATTATAGTGCAAGCGTGGCGACTATGGGTTAAGGATTCATGGTGAAATACAATGAATAAGAATTCCTAAATAGATAACGAGACAAAAAAATCTGAAATGTTTATTAACTATACATGCGCCATTTCTACTACCACGGTAGTACTACTCAGCCCATGTCAGCATGTCACTTGAATGGACGCTCGTATTCCGACTATTTACATATTTAATGATATAAAACGTCGCTAGCTCGCCTAATGAGGCACCACTCGTTTAACCCAGCTCCGGTTAAAAGCGAAATGATAGAGATATGGTCTTGTTATTTTAGAATTGTGTTTCTTCGCATATTTGTTGCTTTGATTTTGTTTTGTGGCAGTGATAAAAGAAAACTCCGCGGTGAAGTAGCAGTGGAGCTCCATGTGAAAGAATTCGTTCAGGGTAGTGCTGCCACCTTACCTATTTCTGCCGCCGAGTCACAGGCAAATGGAACTTGTCAACTTATGTCTCAGGATGATAGGCGCAGTGTCAGTGCCCCTCAGATCTTTGCAATTTAAAACTCTTAAATTTAAAACACTGCAACTGTCATGGACATGCGTATAGCTTACCATCAGGAGCACGACTTGTTCATCCCGTCAATTGTTAGCATAAAAAAATGCACACGCGCACACTTATGACTCTTCTTTTTTTATAATGATATACTTATTTCTTACTTATTTATTGTAGTGGATTCTACTTTCTTAGACTTTTGTCTTCTTAATTTTCTTTAATCCTTTAAGATACAGACTCGTATCACAGGTTGCCTACTTTTCAAAGTCCTTATTTGTAATGCTTTCGTCTTATCTTTAAAAATATTGCATTGTTATTCTTATATTTTTACACTGTGTTTTGTATTCTAACATCTACTAACACAAATATTATTCGCTGCGCTATCAACTTTCGTATAAATAGCGTGACTCATATAGTTATCTTGGCCATTATTTCCTATAACAGATACTTAAAGTAACATAACCATAATTAATGTCTAAACCGTTTCCATAATAGTATTACCCACAAACACATTTAACCAAATCAAATATCCACATGACACTTAATAAGGTACTGTTGCAATAGACATGAACATACTCAGTAAGTCAACTTTTTACACTAAAACCAAACTGCCGGCTCTCGGATACCGTTTGAGCTGTGGACCGGGTATGTGGAGCAAGGACACCAACACTGGATAAATAAAGAAGGATTATGGTGACACTAACCGCTTCATTCTGTAATTTCAATGGGTATGTAATAATGGTGAAATAAACAAATTTGAAATAACTTCATTGCTTTTTTTCAAATTCTACTAGAGGTTTGTCTATTCTTGGAAATAAAATCATGTCTAAAAGAAACACCAATGAGAAATTGTTGTGTTCTTCTTTTTATTTTTATTATTATACTAATTTCATGGTGTTCGGCTGATTATTATATTTTAGTTACCTAATAGTTCTGTGTATATAAAATGCGTTAACGTGCATTGAATCGAATTGAATGTATTTAAATCTCAGAGCACAGCAATATTATATTATAATTAATTAAAATAAATGCACAACAATTCTAATAACTTAAATGGAGTATGGCAGCAACGTCCAGGAAAGAGCAATAACAAATCTTGTCTCCTCTCATTTCGCCTTACACTGACATAACATCTTGTGCGTTTCTTCCATACTTCGTCGTTTTGTGTCGCATGGACTCTTCTAGAATTATCGAGATCTACCTCCGGGACTTCCGACTGAGATATGAGGGGCATTGCCACTGAGCTCTGAGACATAAGTCGACAAGTCCCATGTGCCTGTAATTTCATCAGCACCCTTACCCTTCAAAATTGGAACGCAGTAATACTTATCCGTTTTTTTACGACTACATTTGGCTATGGACTCCAAAACTTTAAACTAGAACATTTCAAATTCCAGACTTCTAAAATAGTAGACCCAAGATCCATTTGTTCCGGAATTCAAATTCTATCCTTCTATATGTTTTTATATACAGACGCAATAGAATTAGGTCAACGAAATTTTGTATGTTAGTTTGCCATCGTTCTGTATGAAAATAATTGCTATTGAAACCCATTTTTCTTATATTTATTATAAAGTGTAGTTCAATTCAGTTAACAAATTCTCAATCCACAATACAAAATCCACTGGATAATAAACATCCTTGTGTCAAAATAATGCACGCTCTAGTCTCACTTCATTTATTATGCTGTTTTGATTTTTCCTCTGTTATTTTAATGACAACACATTTGTTGCATATTTCTGTAGGTCATATAATAAGAGATGTCGTTCTAATGAGACAAATCAAGAAACTTTGACATTTCGTCGGTGTTTTGTATACAGGGCGAAGGCGTCATTTTGAAAGATTTTTGAAGGGAGCATGTTTTCGGCTGTAACGACTGTTTTAAATTATTTACGTCCTGTTTTAAAATTTAATTTTGCTTTTAATTGAATTTAAGTTTTAAAATTGTATTTAAAACAGGACGTAAATATATTAAAACAGTCGTGTAAAACTAACACACACTCGCCTGAAAAAAAAAATCGAAATGGCGCTTTCGCTCTTTCTACAAAACACCAATTTATTTGTTTCAATGAAACTCAAAATGAATAACATACGACGTAAAGTTGACTTGCTGATGTTATTTAATGGGCTGCAGTTAATAAGTGCACACGCTGTTCTGGCGCACCGGTGCGCTCGGTGTGCGATTGTCATTGGCCAGTATTGTTTCCTGTATATGGCGCCACAGTGTTTGCGCTGCATTTGGATGCGTCTAAATACGCACTGATCTATGCGAGCGGTCTTTTTCATGATATTAGGGTTGCACAAAATGGTACAAATAATAGTGCGAAGATGTTCTTTATTGCAAAGATGTAACACATTACTAATAATTAAAATAACCAATGTTAATCATTTCGATGAATTGTGTAACATACTAAAGTAGGAAACAGACACAAAATATTGGGCATTATAACAACTTGTACACTATATAGGAAGTAAAACATTCTTATTATGTACTAACGCAGGAACATGTACTTTACAACTTATAACTCATTAAAATGAACTTAATAACATTTGATTGAGAGATCGAAACCAGCACTAAGAGTTTATTAAAAAAATTCTCATAATTATTATCAAACGAAAACTTATAACAAACAACCCTAAAACTCACCAATGTAAATAGATCTCACGGTATATTTTTAGCGATAGGCTAGGCCAGATCTTTTTAAATTGGCCATTCCCCTATCTCTACGTATGGGTAAACTCCTGGTGACTTAATTAGTAAGGTTGATACGTGAGTGGCAGAGCAATGGTACAAACATCGTTATTGGTAACTTGGCCTCAGTAAGTTAGGTTGTATGAGACGGCTTTTCGCTTTTGTCTCGTTTGTTTACATTTGTAGAAATGTTTATTTTTGTATAGCCAGGGCTTACTATTTACTGTCACGCATTGGACGTGGATTGATTGTTAATTGTATAACAATGTGGATACAATAACGTAAACTTATAGGAAATAAAATCAACAAGTAACAAAACGTGCCTTTTTATGTAGTTAACGTTTAACTTTGTTTTCCTTTCTATTTGCTGTTTGATTTTATTGCCCTCGGGTGTAACATACAACAAATACAATAGTAAATTTTGAACAGAGAAAATATTACATTTATTTACAATGACAAACTAAGTAAGTTATAGTCTTATCCATAGATATAGGGAAAAAAGGGAAGATTTGGTATTCCTATATCTATGGTCTTATGTGTTATCTGTTTTGAAGATGGAGTGAAGTAACAGTTCATTGCATAAAAGTGTTGTCCGTTTGCGAGCAGCTAGTGATTGCGGTCGATAAATATTCTATCGAGTGTCGACTATCGACTGAATACTGGTGTTACGCTTATGGAATAAATAGCCGAAGTTTCATTTGAATCAGCATCGACCCATAATTCATCCAATTACTGAGCACAAGTTCATTTGAATTGTCAATTTTTGTAAGTTCACCCATACATACACTGTATTTAGAACTATGTTTATGAGAAATACAAAGAGGAGATATATTTTAAAGCTTTTTAAAGTCATTTTAATTCAATATAGATATTGAAATCCGGCTATTCTTGTTAAAATGTATATGAATAAAAGTTGAACTCGATGTTAGCAGGCCAACTGTCAAAATGAGAATAAAGAAGGCAATAACGCAATTAGTAATCATTAGAACGTCATAATTTTAACAGTTCAGTAATTTTTGCCAAAATGTTATCTTCTTTTACAATATACCGATAAAACCATCGACAACAACTACATAACTATACAAAATTTTATCAAAACTGGCAACCCTACAAATGTCATTTTTGTTCAGGAGCCTTTTTTAACGCACACATGATAGGGCAACCTAAAACTCCATGAACAAATCATATACACTCAAACACACGAGTGAAATAAATTTAAGTCATACAAATATTTCTCCCGGCCTAGGAATAGAACCTGGGAGCTCTGCAAGGCAGACTTGCTTGGTAACCGTTCGGCCACGGAGGAAGTGGGATTTGTAGAAGGAATGTGATTAATATACAATATTTAGAGGCGCAGCTGCACTGCACACGCTACTACGGGTGTCACTTTTGCTGACTAGATATTGTATGAAAACTAGTACACAGATGGGCCACTGCAGCGCCTTCTACGAACGTTTATTTGAATGCATCCTAAAGTTTCACTACCGAAAACGAAACCCGGAAAATATGGCAACTGGGCAAGACACGAACGTTGAAAACTCAGCCATTTATTATAGAAGTTGTCAAGACGGGAACTAATTGATGTCGTTAGTTACCGATGCTTGTTGTGTCCTGCAATCCTAGTACAGTTACGCGCTATAATATGTATATAGTATAGAAATTATAATCAAAATGATCTCCGGAAGCGGAGTAATTGAAATTTTATAATCTTTTTTCTTAAATTATTTTAAGGTACAGATTTAGCAAAACATTAATATATTCGGGTGTTTAAAAAATGCGAATTTAAATTTCTTTACGTCTGTACATGTAGTAGCTCTCGCGTTTACTTGCTATGATACTCATAAGGATAGTAAGTGATCAATTAATATGTAAATCTTTCTAAAATATATTATTTTATATACTATTAATTAATTTATTCAGTTAAATATATTAAGGCTTTTATCACAAAAGGTCATAAAAATAATCCTAACTACATGAAAGTAATAATGTATATGTGAAATTTAGTAACACCCCTATTCAAAAATAATACAAAATCTAAAAAAATAAACAACTAATCATTATATTATATTCAATTAAATGAAGTTACGCGTGTGTTACTGGCTTTTAAATGCAGAGTGAATTAAAATAATAAATTATTACCCAGTTCCTCTAGAATGTTAATGCGCATGACTGTACATATATTGTGATATATTAAAACTGAGTTGTTGGAGACAAAAATATACAATGGTAGTTCCTGTACTGAGTTGCTGGTACCACGTAGTAGAGTTACAAACCAAGGAGACAAATTTTTTATTAGTGATTTTTTTTATTAGAGTCACACTTTAATCCATCTGACGGAAAGAGGAGATGGATGAGCATAGTATGTTAGAAGATGCTACTCATTCGGGCCGTAAAGATATCCAGGATATCGGATATTATACGGGAAGTATACCTAGAGCTCAGGAAATGTGTTCAGATTCTAACTTGTAAACTGTTGTTACACTCTTTCATTGATCTTCAATGACTTTCGAACTCTATAGGTTTAGTCGCTTCCTGACCTTGTCTTATTGATGTCCATCCATTTTGTAACTTAATGTGTAATAAGAAAAATATTGTGATTGTTCTAAGACTTTAGTAGCAGTAGAGATCCTTGTGAAAGAATTCGTCCAGGGAAGTACTGCCACCTTACCTATTTCTGCCGCCAAGCAGTAATATGAGTAAGAGTAATGTGTAGTAAGAGTGCTGATGAAATTACAGGCACATGAGACGTGTCAACTTATGCCTCAGGGTGACGGGCGCAGTGGGAGTGCCTCTCAGATCTTTGCGATTTATAGCTATATACTATATACTCAATATTATCTGCCTGTAGGTATAGACTGTCACGTCTGTCCACAGTACTACGGTAAAGACACTCTTTGACAAAATTCAACACTAAAACAAAACACTATGGCAAAATGTGGAACATTTAGTTGCTGCGAATATTCTCGTCTATAGATTGAAGTCGACGTTTACTTATCAATTTTGCTTTGACTGATACATATTACCTACGTACAGTACCGAAGTAAATCAACCAAAACAAACATTTAAACAATTCAATGTAATTACTATACAGCGTAACCGACCCCTAAAAACAAAGAGCATACATCAAGCCCACAATAGCTTATATTAATTAAGGCAAGGCATACAAAACTCGCGTGCGCATAGACAATACTTACTAAGAATCAATAAGGCTAAAACCGCGTTAAATCAACATTGGCCAGAGACAAAGAACGAATCCCAGAATTTATGGTCGCGTTGGGGTAGAACAGTTAATTTCATAGAGATGACAAAAATTAAAATTACATTTTTATTTCTTTTTCTGTCGTTGATATAAAATAAATTTGACTGACCTGCTGAACATAACAAAGAATAGTATTAACATCTATAATGTTTTTTTTTATAATCAGTAGAGTTTAGATGTTAGTGAAGGCCGATGGTTCCAGCAATTACTTTTTAATCTTCAACTAGTTTATTAACTAGTAATGTTATTTAATACGATTATTATTCTATTTTGTAATATGGCTCAATATTTGTTTACTTTTGTTTATATATTGTAATTTGTTTTTTTAAATTTAATAACCGAAAATAAATGAAACCGTATCATAAAAAAATGAACCAAATCTTGTAATTTTTTTTTTATAATATGAAGCTAGTTTACGTGTATTTTGTAATTCGCTATTAAATAAAAAAATATAATAATTTATACTTAATAAGAGCCTGACAAACCTTCAATTTCTCAATTCAAACCCAATTAATTAATTCTTTATTCATATAATCTTTCTTTCTTTTGTCCGAATCAGGTCAAATTCATTTGTTCATAGCTCTGCATTAACAGGCCTAATTTTATTAGGAACGCACCCGCACCCGAAAAAGGCGCGAAACACACGCGATATAAAAAATGGCGGCGTGCGATTTGAATGCGTGAATTATTGTCTTTTAAGCGGGAATAATACACCTTCCGAGAATAATATGAGTGCTATAGTGTTTGAAAAATGGAGATAGCAGGCTTTGTTGGAAATTTGCTAATAGGTTTCCTTATGAAATAAATATTCAGTAAAGTAATAGGTGTTACGTTCACTACGTTTAATGGTTTTGTAATAGGTATTATTTTGTGATGAAATTTAAGACATTTTAGCTTAGTTTGACTATTACAATTCTAGTAGTAGGTATTTCACAGTATTAACTTATAATGGATGTAACCATTAATGTATTAGGTATCCTCGAAGGACAGGTATTGGGGCCTTAGTTAATACCAAGTCGCTGATACCTCTCTTTGGAGGATACCTCTCTTATTAAGGCATGTTCCCTATAATTTTATATTACCTAATATTATTATTACACCCATTTAATGTGACACCGGAAAGACTATAGATATTAATACCCTCCAAGTCGAGTGGTATCTATAGTATAGTAGTATAGTATAGTACAGTTGGCCGGTTCCTCCCCCTCCATGCATACTTTGCATACTTTGCATAGAGAATTGTCCGGGATACCTAAGTTAATAAGGTGTTTTTATATGGACCATGACCTGTTAGGTGAAAGTTAGAGTGCTATATTCCTATTACAACGCTCCAG
>NW_020653853.1:15366780-15385542 GCF_003589595.1 Hyposmocoma kahamanoa | reverse complement strand
GGTGTTAGTTACAAAAGAAAAAATTGGATGATAATTAAAATATACACTACTTAATTTCACAAACCTTTAACATTGTATAAACAATAATGATATTGGATGATAATAAGATGGGCAAACATCCCTAGGATACCATTGCCACTGTCACGCACTCGCTTCAACAGAAACGACACCTTTTTTCGCCTAATAACATCAAAGTCATCTACCTATCTGTGAACATGCCGGACGCGCTGCAGTGCCGTGGCAGTTCCAACAGCATCCTGAGTATGTTATTGTACTGTGCTCTCAGTGCATTGTAAGTAATATGAATTCATGTTATTTTCGTATTTTTTTTCTATTGCACACAGTCATAGCGCCGCACTAAGGAAACCTTGTGTCGCAGGTGCTATGGACACACACACACAGACTAATTACACTAAACTCACGAGATAAATAAATGTAGGCCAACCAAATATTGGAAGTCCAGTAAGTGAACCGTTCGCCCGCGGAGGCAGTTTTAAATTAATATTTAGGAACGCCGATGGATGCGGGCAGCGCAGGACCGATCGTCGTGGAGATCGTTGGGGGAGGCCTATGCCCAGCAGTGGGCGTCGTATGGCTGAATGATGATTTAGGAACGGTTAGACGCTCCGTGGTCATAGGTTGTATAGGACATACGTATTTTTGTTGACATTGTACATACTATGTATCCACATTACGCATTGGTAAAAGTCGTAGTAATTAGAAACTTTATGTAAGTACTAGATATCCGTTATCAAATGAAAGCTCACATGAAAGGAGCGTAGCAAAATTTTATTTCCCCGTTTATAACTCTGTAACTATAAAATTCCGTGTTTTATCTATTCATACATTAGTCCGTATCACAGATGGTCCAGCATATTCTTAAATCTAATGCTATCTCAGTCATTTATCGACAAACTGGCCTGCGGTCATTTCTAGGGATGGTGATTTTTGAAAAATTACGTAAGTTTTTGTTTTGCAATACACTTTAGGTGTTCATGTCTATCTTTAGTGTACCTATTGAATATGATCTTATCGAAAAACTGATTGTGAAAGTCCTGAGAAGCAAATAGTTCTGTGACGATGCTGACCTCCTTTATCGTCCCACCTTTCTATCATGTTCTTTACTTTTGATGGCGGCACTTTACATGGCTATTTATATTTATGTAATTGATATATTTGGCAAACAATCAGCATGTGTGACAAAGTAATTGCCATGTTAGCGTATTCGACGAATTCAGAAAACACCAAACACGCGTTACCGCGCACTGGTCGGCTTCTCGTATAGTCCCTATCTACCGACCCGAGAGATAGGGTTGTCCGGAGAGATTGCAGGCTCGACGGCAATACCAGGGTACAGCGGGCGTCCGGACCAAGCCCTCCGCCAGTGATATGCCTTTACGGGTGTCTCTGGTGGACCCGGACTTGGGTATGGACTCGTTGGGGTTTGTGGTTAGCTGCAGAGACGGACATGTTTGTCTGCCCCGGTTGGGTGTGGCCAGAGCGTCTGTCTAGTTGTGGGCCTGAAGCGAGGAGACGCGCGGGGCACGTGAGTTGCCCTTTAAGTTGGAAACTATGTCCGGACATTGTCGCAGGACACTGCGACTGGCATCTCCGGCACTAACCCGGAGAGCTAGTAGAGAATAAGCTAGATATCCTCCGGTTCCTCCAGCCGCTTAGGTTATTAGAAACTGGAGAGACGTTGTTTTTCGGCGTCGGGAAGTCAGCGTGCCTTACAGCTCCGCCACCAATGAGGAGATTTGGTAGTGGACTCAGAGTCGACGGCTTAGCGGTGGCATCGCTATTTGTGCGATGCACAACGGGAAGTGAGCGTGCCTACAGCTCCCTTACCTATCTGGAAAATAGGGATAGGGAGGGTACTGTATGTGCACCCGAGGCATTAGCCTCTCGAAGAACCGGATGAAGTCAAGCGACAGAGATCTGTGACAACCCTGTACACTGGCTGATGTGGGGTCAGAACCTGAACTTATAAGGTTCCTGTGCGCGCACAGGTCATAGTGCCCTTCCCGCATAACCAAAAGGTTGATAGGGAGGGGCACTATAAACAAAACTTATGTAGAATGATATGGGACTGGTCGGCTTCTCGACACACATCCATGGAGTTAAATAGGCAAATACGCAAGAGACTGTCCACTTTTTTGTCTTGTCCACAATTTTGAATCGGTCTCGAATTCCCTTTTCCTTCACCATTTTTACGTTGGTTCGATTCGTCGTCACTCCCATCAAAATTTAAAAAATGAGAAGACGTGCCCATAAATTATCACCTTCATGTGTTCCCGTTTACTACATATATTAAAATAATATGTAGGCCCTTTTGGAGTGATTATTGTGTATTGTGTTTAGTCTGGTATAGGGATTGTTTTATATTCATTGTATTTCTGTAATTTTATTTGTTACAGCCTCTTCTTTTCCACTTTTTACACTAAATTATGTGGATCGAGCCTTCTGCATTCTCATTTTGCTAAAGCTGCAGCACTAAAGCTATAATGTATCCTTTATACAGCTGATGATGACATTAAGGCTGAGATTTATAAAACAATCTAACTTATAATAAGCAAGAATGTCGAACTAAGCAAGTTTTTCGTACTTACAAAACGAACTTTGTTTAAATTGTAGCAAGAAATTACGAAGTAAACACGAAATTTCATTTAATGTCTTGCTTAAGCTTAAGCAAAGTTCGTTATAATTATTAATACAAAAGTCGAACACTTAGGAAATAATCCTTCGAGCCGGCCAGTTCGAACTAACGTCTCCTAGCAAATCGTGCCAGAGGCTATGTGAACTAAGCCACGGAACAAACCAGAGGACCTCATGAATTTTTCTGTGTGCTTGTTGTCGGATCTTCGTACTTGGTTTTCAACGACTTTTTAGCTGTAGCGCCATCTATGAAAAATCTATGAGAAAGCTATGAGAAAGATAACTAACTAGTGGAGTAATTTCCCAAAAAACAATTGAACATCATAATTAAGCAAAGTTCGTTTTATAAATTTCAACCCAAATATAGATAAATGTCGTTAACGATTGTAATAGGCATACATCGCATCGCATACTTTGGTGATAAAGTGACTGATCTACGAAATGACAAATTTTGAAGAGAGAGGTTTAAAGATTCTATGAACGAAATTAGCTGATAACTTTTTATGCTTAAATAGAAGAGTTATAAAATTTCATATACACATAATTTGTTTCATACAAATAATTTGTGATAAAAGTTCTTTTGACCCATGATTACATGTGGCTTTATTATATCAATGGTATGATATATTATTAAAAATTCTTGTTGGATTTGCTTGGCGCCCCTAGAGTTAGTGACTGGAGGCTAGACTCCGGCGCAGTCGGCTCGATTTATCCGCCATGTATAAATGCTACCGGAATATGAAGTAACCTATATCGTGACGGCCTTCTTTGCTCAGGGATGAATAGCTTTTTAGACGAAAAAGTAATTTCTTAATAATAATAGCGCTAGGCAATCATACGAATTACCTAATCATAGAATTTCAATTTAGAAAAGTTCAAATCCCAAATTGATCTCATCATAGTGTTAACGCTGTGTCAAATAGATCGTCAAAATAAATAGTGCTACTAGTGCTAGAATTTTTTTAAGGACTATATTGCTGATTTTCTTTTAACCCCTTATCTTGCAAAAAACCGTCACCAGACGTATTCAAATTTCGAGCGTGTGCGCATCGGCCGGCTCCCAGCACGCGCGTCACCTGTTTCTGTTCAATTTTGACTAGGAAAAAATATATCTACATTACTCTAACCCATGTTAATTGCTTCATGGAAGAACAAGGACAGGTGGCGAAGCATAAGCAAAATATCGCTTATAGAGCGTTAGTTCACAAATTCATTTGAAATACGCGCGTTTTTTGTAGCCGGTTGAAACTTGAAACTTTCCCGCGGAAAAAGTTAACAGTTAACAGTTACAGTTTGTATCAAAAGTATCGATAATCGATGTTTGTAACATACATATCATCACGCCCGTCTCCAACTGGGGTAGGCAGGGACTATAGACTTCCATCAGCTAATTTCCTGACAAATCTCATTCGCTTCCTCTACTCCCAACATTCTCTTCATACATGTCGGTTCATTCTTAGTACTTTTAATACAACTTTTTTTACATCCTCAATCTGATTGAGATACGTTCGCCGAGGTCTACGTAAGTATCGCTTTATATTATATAAATCTCGTGGAAATTGAAGGATAATCCATATATATAACGTGACCACAATTTTTTTTCTCAGAGCGGGACGCTTGTAAATTTTTTATTTGTAAATAAAACACATGTTTAAAGTAGTTACGAAGTGTTTAGTGATTAAACAATTTAAAAAGAGAACTAAAAATGTTTAATGCTCAAAAGTTTAAAAAATGAACTGATTTCGTGTAGTCTGGTGGGCTGGCATCATATACTTTTCGGTTTCGCGCCGTTTAAAAAAATAGTATAAAGCGGGACATTGTTAAATATTTCGGGGACAGCGGGAACACAAGCTTGAAAGCGGGACAGTCGGGGCGAGAGCGGGACGCATGATTACGTTATCGATATTTGGTGTATTGATCACACATCTACAATGAAATTGTTACTATGTAAGTAAATTATGAACAATGGTGGTTCGCACTAAAAGGTATATACAATAAATAGGTTAAAATTGTTTGATTTTATTTTCAAGCTAGCGGCTTAAAAATCTGACAAACATTTGTGTTTTATTATACTATGAACAGACAGTGGGTTACGTCAGTAAGTTGTACATTTGGCGTAATAACGAAAACTATTTATTAAAGTGAGCGGCTTCAATGCATTAACTACTTCAAAGATATCAATTCAAGGTTCATACCCAATACAAATATTTGAATAGGCAAATTCTCATGTATGCTAATCCGAATGCTTATAAAACGACCTATTTGTCTGACAAATATATGAAACTGGGTGCTGATTATGTCAACTGATTTTATAAAGGCAATAACGGTTTATCGGATACTAATTCCAACAGTTATTTAAACAATATCGGGCAATATCTATGTGATAAAATGAAACGGCTGTAGTAGCTCCACTTATGTGACCACTGTATCGCTTTCGCGTATCAGAATTGCTAATAAATGTAGAATGTGTGCCAGGCTGCGCTTGTGCAACTTTTCTGCTGTATTATGGTCTCTTAAGGTCTATAATTCTTTGATTGTGGAAATTGCACGCGTTGGTTCTTGATTTCTCAGAATGTCTAGAATTATAATTTATTTTCTTTAATTATAAATCGTGAGTTTTGTGGACATCGTCTTTGGGATTGGTTTCTGAGTTGGGCAGCCCTGTGTTTCCCTGCGTATATAGAGATTGCATATTTAAGGCGATCGCCAACCCGTAACAGTGTGACAAAAATGTTCTCATATTTTCCCTAAAATCCTTTAAGCCTGTGTTTTAGTAGGTACAGCTCCTTGTGAAAGAGTTCGTCCAGGGTACGTCGTAACCTTACCTATTCCTGCCGCTAAGCAGTAATGTGAGCATTACTGCATTTCGGTTTTGAAGGGAAGGGTGCTGGTGAAATTATACGCACATGGGCCTTTTCAAATTAAAATTGCGATTTAAAGCTCTGAGTGACACTGCAACTGTTAAGGACAGGCGTGACGCTTACCACCAGGCGCATGACTTGATCGTATCATAAATAAAAAACACTTAACTATACTACAAAAATGCATTAGTGCTTATACTACATAATAAGTATTTTACATTGGATGTAAATATAGATGAATAAGAAAACCTACAGTACGCAGCTACAACAGGGTCAGCTTTACACTTAAACTGTTTTTAATGCAAATAACTATACAGTTGAAAATCTAAATTGAAAAGGTGAGCGTACTGTTAGATGCATGAAAATTTTGTAGTTTCTTTGTTTTATCTTTGCATACACTTCAAGTTCACATGGATTTTGAGTCTGAAATATGAAAGTAAAATTTTAAGGAAATATGTGCTTTTAAGTGTTTATAGAATGCTAAATATAAACATGTCCGAAACTGAAATTTATTTTTTAATGTTTAAAAAACGATCCCAAAAAAAACCACTTTCATTTCCGATGTGCAACAATCGCGAAAACCTAAGAACTAGATGTGTCTGATACTGTCAACCCTGATTTTGACTTCTCCATCTCTTCCATACTATATAGCATGTGCTCATCACTTATTTCCAAATGTTGTCAACCACAACGTCCTCATCGATTTTCATTAAGATTGAACGCAGGCTTGATTAGCCGCGGCGCGATTGATCAATAAGCAGATAAAAGCATATGCGGACACGTTACCAAATATGGCATTGATGGCATGCAGATACAGGGGAAACCGGACTCGCTGGTTCTCACAGTTTTGTCTTAGGTGTATCGTAACTATTATGGACGGGAATGAATGTGCTCACTGTCTCTTGGTTTATGAACTAACTGATTCTAGGTTTATGGTGGTTCTAGTTTTCGAACTTAATTACTTTAGCAGCTCTGATAGGTTGTAAATTTTGAATGAATTGGTGAAATGAAGATTTAAAGATAAATACAAGTAAGTCATATGCAATGCTCTTTTCATTTTACTTTGAAAGGGAACAAGATTGACATTATATAGATTTTAAGACTTTCGTGTTTATTCACTAAATGATTATCACTAATATCAGGTTTCGGGAAAATAAAAAGAAGTCATACCGTGGTAAGAAACCTGATATTAGTGACAATCATTAAGATTGACATTCTCTGAAATATACGAGAAATTTCGAAACTGGACGGAATTAAGATATATACACTAAATGAATTCGTTAACATTGTGATATGAGAAAAATATACACAATGAGATGTGTACATAATATGCGAATTAAAAGATATACCTATAATTAATTGGCCGCAAATACGTATTTGTATCTACTTTAAATAATTATAACTTTTTATAAAAAAAAAGGTTACCGAAAAGCGCGCGAAACTGTATTCGTCGCCTAGTTTGCCACACTTACAGGTGGAATATTTTCTCCAAATTTTGATGGAACTAATACCGAGGTACCCTCTTTCTTACAATAAAGAATCATGAACATCAGTGTACAAATGCCAGAGTAATCGCGTAATATACACAAAAAAATACAGTCGAATTGGAAACCTCCTCCTTCTTTTATGTCGTTTTAAGATAGCAAACCCTGTCGTGTTGCGCAAACACCCAAAATACTTTCTATTCGTCGTGATATGACAAAATCAGAAGTAAAGAAATAGCAAGTACAGAGTTTTCCGTTCGTTTGTATTTAAAGTCGAAATTCGTATTGATAATATTTACCCTTCATTTAAGCCTTCAAATAAAAAACCGCACTGTCCATCCGTTTGAGAGTGACGATGCCACAGACACATTTCACGATTAGTTTGAATAGAATTGAAAAATATTAAAGATTACAAGTTGCTGATTGCTGCAAGTTAACCAACAATATGCAAAGGCCCTTATGCAGATGTCCACTATCCTCCAAGCATGTGGGAACTGTCAATCTATAGATTGAATCGCATTAGTTAGAAACTGGATGTGTAGTTAATTGTACGCGCATAGTTATGTCTTGTAGATCGATAGATTGATACTGAGTGGCCTGTTTTCTGTTTTGCTTCGAATAGGACACCGGTAGATGGTTTTCTAGAATAAGTTTAAGCACCAACTTTGCAAATTGTGTTTATGCAAAGATTTGTACTTTTTTTAGAATGTATAATTAAATAGAATTTTTTTAAACGTATTCTGTTCTTGTGTTTTATTAAGGACATACATCTCAGAGGCCAGATCTGTTTTGCAAGACATACAACCTAGCTCATAATCCTAAATCAGTTTCACCATAAATGCCAAACCTCTATGAGTCACCAGAAACAGTTACTGCGTTACTCCACATGTTACAGCAACGTCGACACGTATTGTGCGCGTGCGCAGCTCCCAGCCAAGAATGTTTTATGAGCGACAATAAAAGTACCAACTATGTGATACTTCGTGACCGTTTAAGATAATTCGTTGCTTAGTTGTAAATTGTAGAATTAATGCCTGTAAGTATACAGAGATACAGAGAAGCGCGTAAAAATGTAATCCTCTACTTAAACTGATAAATATTGAAGGTTGCTGACTTCATCGTATGTCTTACAGTTCTTGTAGCATCGCTGGTGGTTAAATTGTCTACAAAGAGAAGAGGTTACGGTGAAAAAAATATTAAAGCTTTTGCAGAGCTTATTAAGGTTTATTTAGCTGAACATGTGACGTAAATATTGGTGCGAAATGTCAGAAAATATTAATTTGGGTTCCATGGATACGTAAATGTCGAAGGTTGGATATTTTTTTATAATATCAAATGATGGGCCGAACAAGTATCGCGCCTGTCCACATAGCACACAGGGGTACAGTTACTGCGCCCGTCATCCTGAGACATAAGTTGACAAGTCACATATGTCTGTAATTTCTCCAGTGCCTTTACCCTTCAAAACCGGTTAATACGTGTTAAAACGCAATAATGTTGACACTATTGCTTGGCGGCAGAAATAGGTAAGGTGGCAGTACTTTCCTGGACGAACTCTTTCACAAGGAGCTCTACT
The DNA here is from genome assembly GCF_003589595.1 of Hyposmocoma kahamanoa. Taxonomy (NCBI): domain Eukaryota; kingdom Metazoa; phylum Arthropoda; class Insecta; order Lepidoptera; family Cosmopterigidae; genus Hyposmocoma; species Hyposmocoma kahamanoa. The sequence goes on along the minus strand of NW_020653853.1, from coordinate 15,376,966 downwards.
TACTAAATATTTGAAGGTAGCAGCCAATGTACAGGGTATACAGCATCTGTTCAATACTTATTAGTAACTTGGATCACAAATTCATATGGACACACTGGTGCAGGATCCACTAAACGTCAATTCAACGTTAGATTCAACTCTATGCCGCTTACTATAAGGACGCTCCAAAGTCCAAAGGTTCAAAGTATACAGCTGTCGTGGTGAAGGATGAGTTAATACCAGTCATTCAAAATCCTATAGCATTAAGTCCGTTTTAAAACTACAGAAATATTCAAAACAAAACCCACGTCTCCGAAAGAATGTGTAATGAGCTAATAAAAACGGCAAGTGCCTGATACGTCGTGACTGCTGGAGATAAGTGGACATGTGCTCAAACGTGGCCACTTTGGCCGGTGCACACTTGCTACCTGCTATTGTCTAGCTGTTGCTATTAAATCTTGGGTGGAAAGTTTCGTATATTATCTAAGAAAAGTGTAATACAGGGAAATAAACGTATATTTTATTAGATTGGTGGAACTAGTGCATATCTTTTTCCGTTTCAGTCTGAAAAATTTGTGTAATAATTAATACAAAGATCGAACACATTCAAGAATCCTTCGATCCTGCTGGATTCGAACCAACGTCTTCCAACAAATCGTGGCAGACGCTATGCCAACTAAGCCACTGAACGAGCCAGCGGACGTTACGAACTTTTCTAATGCTTGTTGCAGAAATTACAGGTGCTGGTGAAATCATGGGACTTGGGACAGGGTGACGGGCACAGTGGCAGAGACTCTCAGATGATTTAAAGCTCTGAGGGGCACTGCAACTGTTATGGATAGGCGTGTAGCTTACCAGTAGGCGCACGACTTGTTTGTCCCGTCACTTAATACGATAAAAAAGATCTTTTTTTGTTTTTGGTTTTTAACGACTTATTTGCCGTAGCGCCATCTGAGAGAAACCTATTTCTCAACTCAGCCAGGTACTTTTACAAGTAGTAAGTAAGTAGTTACTTTTTAAGTTTGTATGATTTGGTAGTGGAATAAGGAAAACTACCGCAGGTTTAGTCTACATTCCGTGACACTTGACAGTTAAGATCTTGAACCGCTCTTATCACAATTACCATAGAGCTGAATTTAAATTTGAAATGTCGAGCAAGAATGAGTCATAGAATCACTTTTGTTTATTGAAATTGGATATAAATTTTTGTGTTCATTCAGAGTAGACAGAATATTGGCTACAAAATCTCTATAAAACTGATGAAAATTTCTTGCTAAACATGTTTAAACTTGCTGACATAAAATCACGACTAAGCCCAAGATCACAAAGATACGTAACCTAAACTTTCACATATGTACCAAGAGCAATAAAGGTGAAAAACACGCGGCATTAACCGGGAAGTACGATTTCAAATACCACAGCTCGTGTTGAGGTTAGGTTTGCACTACATGTCCAATGTAAATACGGCCTTATAAACACATGATTGCAGGAACATGTTAGGTACATTTATGGCCCATTCCGTTTTACCGCTCGGTATTTAAACAATGCTAACGAAATGGATGCAATTTAGCATTCTGAGTAATTGCTGTGGTTGAATAAAGAGCTTTGTTATAAATACTTTAGGTATGTTTTCGTTATTTGTAAATTGCGGTTGGTTCGGCGAATTTTAATTATGTGAAGAGTGTATAGGTAGTAAATTTGGTTTCCCTTAAAGCGATTGGATTAACAGGCGGAGGAATTCTGGTGAACTGAACTTGAGACTAAATCGGCTCCTTTTAAAAGAAGTTCTTTATGCAATGTCATGTCACCTTTGGGAAAAAGTGTCTTACACAAAAATTAGCTATGGCGACACAATAATAATAACACACACACTCATAACCCCACACTAGGGAGACCCTGTATCTCGAGTGCCATGGACTCACAAGTAGCCAACCACAAATTACACCCAAACACACGAGAGAAATAAATGTAGGTAGACCATTTCTCACAGCCCTGGAATCGAATCCGGGACCTCTGCGCCGCAGACTACCACGGTAACTGTTCGGTCACGGAGGCATGTATCAATGATTTTAATTTCAGAGTTATATACCTTTGTGAATGTTTGGTAGCAATACCTCTAGTAAACATGAAGACAATACCTTTATGTCGAAGAAAGTTCATAATTCTTGGAAAATAATTGACATCTACGTCCAGCGTGGTGGACTATGGTCTAAGATCTCCCTTAGAGGAAATCCGTACCTAGTAGTGAGATGTATAATGAGCTGAAGAAGATAATAAGTAAGGGTGATGCCACACAGTCGCTGTGGCGCGTTGCTTTGTCGTAACGCTATGGTTTCTACGCACGTCATGAGCAATGTAATGCTTATTTACGCACCGTGTCACGCCTCCCCGTTTCGTCTCCTGACCCCTTGTCTGACACGCACGCGTTTCGCTACCGCTTAGGCGTCGCAAAGCATCGTGTGACTGCGCCCGTGACTCTGAGACATATGTTGACATGTCCCATGTGCTTGTAATTTCACCAGCAACTCTTCTCAATCTTTGGATTTGTTTTGTTACGATACAGTTGATGATGAGGTCTTCTTATATCAGCAATGTCTTTTGTTCAAAGACCATCAAGCCAAGGTTCACAAAGCTCCACATGCAATTCTAGGATCGGTAGACCTAAGCACATGAGTAAAAAAAATTAAACAAACGAAGTTAGTTGTTCCGTGTTATTTTCAATATTGGAAGATCTGAATAGAATGATATGGTTCAATAAGAAGGCATTAGAATTTAAGTTAAACAAATGAATGAATTTGACTTACGTGTGTCAGTCTGTCGATGTATCGATTTAAATTAATTTTGGTATTTTACTTATTTGTTATTAGTCCACCGACCGTACAATTGTTCTTGCAAAACTTCTCGAGGCCGACCATCTCGTAAGGGGTATATCGGAACAATATTAATAAGATAAAGGAACCTGTTAGCGCGGTCGTGCGCGAGCGCATGTCCCCCCGCACCGCACTGCAACCCCGCGCCCGTGGGCGAGCGGTAGCGCCCACTCTGCTCATGGTGTACCGTAACATTATACAGGGAGATCTCATTTAAAATTACAAGGCGAAAATTGGATGAGCTTAACAAGTAGACTGAAATATAACCTTGACCAGTGATCAGTCCAGTTGTCCACAGTGTGTCAACGGCTTGATTTGAAGTCTGTTTTATCAGACCAGAAGGTATTCTATCATTAATGCTTATCGACTTTAAAGTACAATTATTGTGACGAATCTATTTACATCTGTGATCGTGGCATGTGATTATATATATCAACATTTTGATAGTATTAAGTGGCTCTTTTGTTGTAGCTCTTAAAATGCGGTGGTGACTGTTGATTATGAAGTAATCACGCTAATTCTATAATAAAACGCCTTCGACTATACTATGCTCTTACCTGATTTGGACTACCGCGACCGCTTACCGCTTTGATGTTGGCAGCGTATTGCGCTCGAATGTAATTAATATTTTGTGAAGATGCTTGCGCACTGCTGACTACACGAATATATATAATAAAATTACGGACACCATCTATAGAACGTTTAATAATATTTTTATTAGGATGTAAGGGACACGGCGGCGAGAGGTTAAGAAAAAAAAAACAAAATCTTTAAGAATTCAAATATCAATGAAAAGTGTAATTATCGACAAAAGGATCAAGGAGCTAAAAGTCATCCTGTAGAGTATCATTGCAGCGGTTTCCATTTCGCGTTTTATAGGGTACCGGGTAACACCTGATTATCGGCATTGTGCGCGTGCGCCGCTATACTCGCAACTTCTCGCTAATGTAAATGCTCGCTTGTTGTCCACTAATGAGTGTTTCAAATGATCGTTCTAAATTATTGGCTCGCAAAAGGCCTTTGAAACAAAGTAGTAGAAGTCCAGTGGTAACTTACGTTACTTGTTAACACCAAATTGCAGGTTCGATTCTCGGTACGGATTTGTAACACTGAGTCTTTTAAAACGATGAGTAAATTAGGTATGCTTTACAGGTAAAGTAAAATATTCTAGAGTTCTTTGGTTGATACACACTGAAAATAACACTATGTTTTCAGATCTAAATCGTGTAGGTATATTTGTTTTTCTTCAAACAAACTAACGTTTCAAAAATTACTTCTGTCATTCTTTTCATTCATTTCTTTTAATTTCGTTTTAATACAGAATTATCGAGTGGTGGTTGATTTTGTAAATTTCGTAAATTTTAGTTGAATGCGTTTGTTTTTATTTATTTAAGTTTGATTTAGTAAATGTTAAACTGTTACAATTTTTAATAGTTTCTGTTTAGTCACAAAATCTAAAAAAAATGCATTTTGTTAAATTTTAATTTTATTCAATAAAAGCCGAATGAGGCGAGTACTAAATCAATGTTAAAAGATGTTAATTTAATTGATATTTTATTTGTTATTTGTTTAAATATAAACGTTACTAATTAATATTTTCATTTTATTATTCCGGTAAATGTGCCAGAAAGTGATAATACTATCACTTTGGTTATATTCCCTTTTTTCGATTCTCTCTATTAGATTATTATGAATATTGTTTGTACAGTATGCAAAAACCCTACTATAAATACACATTATACATTTGCGATATCGTATCGAGGATATCGTGAGGATATAAATTCAAAAAAGCTGCAGTTATCAATGCATAGACCCAGAAACCATCAATCAACTGTCGCAGTTTCTCCACATATGCATAAGAAAACCATAATTTAGACATCGAGTCAAACTCATAGTGACTAGTGACAGCATCATTTGGCATCTACTTACTCATGGTAGTATGTACGTATATAACTTTCTGTTTAAAGATTATTTGTGTTGAATACGACGACCACATTATCACTATGAAATAATTGTTGTATTGAAAATGTTCAAAAATTTTTGAAATAATGTAATAATATAATTTTATTTATTTATTTATACATTTTAGGAAAATTCACAGACAAATAATACAATTACAGTATATTTAAATACTCATATTCCAATGCCATTTACGAATTTCCACCAACATGAAGCAATATACAGTGCTTAACAAGCCAAAAAGAGATTATAAGACAAAACAAAGAACATAATCACTAAATTAAAAACAAATAAAAATAAAAATACTAAAATAATAGACAATTAAACGAACAAACTAGTGTATTCATCGCTTAGAGGATGGAAAAAATAATGGGTTTCTATGGAAACCAATTATTTTATTTTATATAGTCTAAGATTCATCTTAGAGTGACGTTTGGTCATTTCTCGCCAGACTGTATCTGTGCTTGACTAAAACAAATCAAATTCAGAATGCAAATAATACAATAATAATAACGCACACACTTAAAGCCCTGCACTACGCACACATTTATACGTCATATATACATACATAGTGCTTTATTACATGAAAGTAATACGAACTAAGTTTTTTTTATACACGTACACACTCAACATAGCCCCGCACAAGAGAAACTCTGGATCGCGGGTGCCATGGATACAAACATAAATTACACCCAAACTCACGAGATAAATAAATGTGTATACAAACATTTCTCCTGTCCCGGGAATCGAACCTGAGATCTCTGCGTGGCAGTCATGCTAACCGTTCGGCCACGAAAGCAGTATATGAAACAAATTATGTATAATCATGTGAAATTTTATAACTCTCCTATTTAAAAAGTCATCGACTAATTTCGTTTGTAGGATCTTTAGACCTCTCTCCTGAAAAGTCGTTATTTTGTAGATGTGACATTATTATACCGAGGGTGTATTTATTTTGCGTAACCGTTGTTTATTACTCTAAGGCGCCGATATGCTCATGTGAGTTGTATGGTGTAAAGAAAAAAATTGTGTTAAATACACGGTAAAAATGAAATGCCGTGACGAGTTATACAGGGTGACATATAATTTACGGCATCGGTTTTAATTTCGCGGCGTCATATCAAATAAAACGAACCTCTTTAACACTTTACACCTCCACTAAACCCTCTTGAGAACTGGCAAGATTCGAGTTAACTAAGAGTCCTTCATAAACACACTTCCTAGAATATACACCGCCGGTGCGCGTAAATAACAATCTGCGCAAACGAGCCATGCTGATGTTGGTGTCACAGAGTAGTTGATGTGTAGTATTTTTATTTGTCTTCTTGCTAAAATATCTATTTAGTAAGTCATTGCCGCATTATGTATCGTATCAGTACAAGTTATAGACATAGGTGCATGAGACCTCACGATTGTCACGATAATCGTATCGTTTCGCCGCTCGTTCGTTCGTCGTCGTCTAAATCAATAAAGTCTTAAACATACACTATCGTTTCGGTGACAAGACGAACAAGTCGTGTGCCTCGTAATAATCGACACGCCTGTCGATAGCAGTTGCAGTGTCACCCAGAGCTTTAAATCGCAAAGATTTGAGGGTTCTGTTGCCCTGAGTATAAGTTGCCTAGTCCCAAGTGACTGCAACAACCCTGTCAGAAACAAGGGCTCGTTCAGAAAAGCCTTTATTCATACAGTTCTTCGTAACAGAATTAAAAGTTAAGATACTGACAAGTATTTTAACACCTTTGTCTTTACAATCACACAACTACATATCTATTACTAGGATTATGATGGTCCGACGGAAGCAATTACAAAAATACTTTGCTTGTTTTTCACATTCCTTAGTATAACAGTTAAATTACTATATTTTTATATACTATGTATATTGTATGAATCGACACAAATCACGCGCGCGCGCCGTCGCACACATTCTGCACCCACGCGTCTCCGATGTGTGGAATGTGATTGTGCTGCCTTTAAGCTCTGATAGCCTGGTACTTTAGCACCTAGATATCAAACAGTCTAGACTGTCTGGGTATCTTTGTTCTATGTCGAAAGTGCTTTGTCTTAGGTTTATGTAGTATATGGAAAGTTGATAATCTGTGGAGTGTTGGTTATAAATAGCATAATGCGGTTAACAAAAGACAAATAAGTAAGAGAAAATTCTTCAAGTTAATACATCTAATTATCATATAGATCTTGGAAAAAGAGACCATCGTTAGCGAGTGTAATTTTATTAAACTCTTGATTGACCTTATTCATTAATACAGTCAATTACATTTCCATGATATAAAATTAAATGAATAAATCTTAATAAATGCATTACGTATAGCTTTGTCCAACAATGATAGGGTCTATATTTAAAACTGTAGCACAATAGGTACGATTGTTAATCGTTACAGGTTGTATATTACCACGGTATGACTTTTTCTTTCTCCTGATATCATAATCTTTACAGTCTATAGTCTACTGAACATTATTTACTTTTATATATAGCTGAATAAAACGCTTCTGGGATAAGGTTGGTAATTCAAATATGTTTAATAATCAGCATCTGAAACAGTGCAGACGAAGACATACCTCGGTTTATACCTAGGATTTATACTCAAACCTATTCCAGTAACAATAAGACGGTCCAAAGTGCATTCCCGAGCTGTAGTGTGATATTGACAAGCGCATAGTTTGATATACATATAGTTTCATAAGTATATCATACGTGTATACCAGAATTTTCAACGAAATCAAAGGACGATTGAAGCCATTCTTTTTTCAAATTATTAAACGTTCTGATGTAAGTGGCCAGTGGTTCTTAATGAACGTTGTTATTATAATTCATCGAGAATATAACCAGAAATAGAGACGAAATATGAGCCGTCCATCCCTGGTAATTCCTGGCAAATGGACCTTACGCACTTTTAAATATCAACTCTCGTTTGCGCTGAAATCACAAATTAGAAAGCTGAAATAGTACAGCGCCAACAACTGACCTGTATGTACGTCTCCGCATATTCCAAAAATATTCTGTATTTATTGTAATAAAGATAATATCTCCAACAATGGCGTGTTCTTCCATTCGGTGGTGTGGGAAAAACAGCAAATCGTCTAACTACAAAGCAAATGAAATCACATTTCATCGGTAATTAAATATTAAATATGTAATTTTTCAGTATTCGTCCACTATAGCAAAGCTCAAGTTAAACTGGTCGATTTGAAGTGAAACAATTGACGACACCGGCAATGATTTCGAATTCGGGCTGACCAATCGGAGCGCAGTCGTCATCGTAATGATTTGGCAGAATAGTTTTCAAACAAATTAAATGACATTTCGTCTCTATTTCTGGTTATATATTCGATGTCATAATTCAACCTCTTCTTTAGCGTTTCTTTAAATTATGTCCTTGAGTGTAATTTCACACGTCTTAAACAATTCAACGTATCGACAAACTACATTCTTTCGAATTTTTTTCTACTATTTTTAATGGACTTATTTCTCTATTTACTAAGTCGATCTGCTTTGCAACGTCGACACTAACATAAACCAACGGATGGTCGTTATTCGTACTGCTATGATAATTCGAGCCTGCTGCATCTAAAGAGCACGAGTTATGTAGACATACGGCATTCAGAAACGACTTTGGTTAAAAACAAAATTTCAAGGTTCTACGTTGTCTATATATATATTATTATTTCACAATGGTCCATAAATAAATTATAGATAATTGTCATATTATAGTATGAAAGTACTGTAATTGACTCGACGCGTTTGCGAATCTATATTGAACTAAATCAGGAATTCAATCGATCACTAGATGTTCAGTGAAAAGATAAAAAATTTGACTGCTTTCGTGGTAGAACAGTTATTACGCTCCGGTGTACCACGCAAAGGATCCGGGAAAAATATTTGTATAGCCTACACTTACTTGTCTCGTGAGTTTTTTTTGTCTCGTGAGTAATTCGTGGTTGTCTATGTGTGTCCCCGCGATATATGGTTTCGCTAGTGCCAAGTTATGAGTGTGTATACGTTTGTTTGTGTGTGCGTTAAAAAAAACGTTTATTTTTTTGATTAATAGTAAGTGATGGGACCGACAAGTGGTGCGCCTGGTGGTAAGTGATACGCCTATCCATAACAGTCGCAGTGCCACTCAGAGCTTTCAATTGCAGAGACCTTGAGGCATTGCCATTGCGCCGGTCTCACACAGAGATATAAGTTGACAAGTCCCTTGTGCCTGTAATTTTACCAGCACCCTCATCCTTCTAAGCTAGAACGCAGTAATCCTCACATTACTGCTTGGCAGCAGAAATAGGTAAGATGGCAGTACTTTCCTGGACGAACTTCACAAGGAGCTCTACTGTTACTAAACTACCCGGGAAGTAATCTTCTTTTGAACCTCCGCCGCTACTCCAGCAAATACCTAAAGGGTATAAAAAAGTAGCTTATTGGATCATTAAATCTTATCAATAAGTATACCCATTTGAAAACATCGATTATTAGAAGTGGATTGCCAAGTCTATTGAGACTATCACCATCACTGTTTCAAAACTATTTCATGAACCAACTGTACTATATCAAATTCTGTTATGAATATGGGCTGGAGTTGTTTTCAGTTTACCAGTAAAATGTCATTGCTCGCTAGAGCAATGTGCTTTGGTGATTTTCTTTGTGCGTTTTCTTCTTCTTCTTCTTTTGATTAATATCATCTTTCATAGAATCTTTCTTAGCTTTTCCGTAATTTGGGTAAGATATACAAAAGCATTCCGAATGAATTTAAAAAATTCAAGTACGTGAAATTTCAAAATGCTCGTAGTAAATGGTTGAGTACCAAGCTTTATTACAGTGTATTAGAGTCTTTTGACGACAACGATAAATTTGGTGAGTAGCAATGTGACATGTTTATTAATAATTGTTTTTTCTTTCATATTCTAATGCAATTTAATTTTAATCTGTGACTTTTAATAATATTGCACACCTTAACTGGTAGACACAGCTTAAGCACAGCTCAATGTTATATTTTAAGATCTTACGAAACTATTACCTACAGTAATTTTGTAAAATAAATGCATTCTTATTCTCTCAAATTCACTTTTATATTGAACATCTCCTAGGCAATGTGACTGTCATCATACATCCTGTCATATGTTATTAATTCCTTATCTTATTAATTATGGTCACTCCACACATCCATCGTCAGATTCGCATCTCAGTTTGTATGCAATCGCTCATCCGCTCCCTTAATGAGTCAACTTTCGAGTCGAACAAGATGACAGGTCTAATGATGGTCTTGATTATTTTCCCGTTCAGTCTAGGGGGTATTCGGGCTTGTTAAGTTGTTTCCTTGATTTGCTCCCGTTTGGAACATCTTGGGTCAATATTGTGCGTCTCG
>NW_020653853.1:15362224-15366770 GCF_003589595.1 Hyposmocoma kahamanoa | reverse complement strand
CCCGACCAGATATAAAACCGAACTGGTTTTGTGAAATTTCAATCTCCTCTCGTAACTCTCTAACGCTTTCTCTCATAAGTTTGTACTATGTAACATGAGAACTATTTATCGATAATTCATACCCTCATGATGAAGTCACATAACATGATTAAAATTGCCTTTATCACATGAAAGTCATAAAATAATACGAACTACATAAAACAAACTATGGTTATGTGAAATTTTAAATCTCCTATGCCAGCTTAAATAAATATCGACTAGTTTCGTGGAATCTTTAAACCACTTTTCTGTGGCCTCATCACACAAAGGACGTGAAATTTTCCCGTTTTGGACATTACTCTTTTTTTTTTTAAACGTGTACCAATAAACTATCTCACCATTCATCAGCCATTACCCCATTCTATAAAGAACGAAGTCAGCCACATACAGCGAATCCTCACACAACTTCCACACTTCAAATGGAAGTACTTTGCGGCTTTATCGTAGAGTTTGCCCTACTTACTTTCTTAATTATCGCAAGTATCTAAGAGACGTTTCGAAAACGTCTTTATAATTATGACCATGTAACAGTGATCGTTAGTAATTAACTATGCAAACGAACATGGTAGTATGCGGGCGAGAAACTAGAGAACTACAAAGTGCTGATGAGATTATCGATATACGTCGAGGATTGCGATGGTTAAGTTTTAGTGGTAATAATTTATGAACTTTAGTACAGGGGAGATGGAAGTTTCAATATTGATCTTTGTTTATATAATACATATTGCAGATTGTTCTTTAAAATTATACAAAAGTGTTACTGATTCCAACAATAGATGGATTTTTGAGTTATAGTAGCAGTAGAGCTGTATGTATGTGTGTGTCAAAGAGTTCGTCCAGGGAAGTAATGCCGCTTTCCTGTTTCTGCCACCAAACAGTAATGTGATATTACTGTTTGGTGGCAGGTTATTATTTGGTAAATTACAGGCACATAGGGCTTCAACTCAACTTATCTCTCAGGATGACGGACGCAGTGACAGCGCCCATCAGATCTTTGTGGTTTACCAACTTTTGTACCAACTTAAAAAAAAGAGAGGAATTTATACGCTCGGCTGTGTGTATGTTTTATGTATGTTTTCCGATTTCTTCGTCCGATTTTGAAATTTTTTGTTTGTAAGGGTATACTCTAGTGGTGGTTCCATTGTCACCAAGTCAGAATATGATGAGGGGATCCCATGGAAATCGACGAAACATCATCAAATTTTATGGGCATGTCAGTATATTTACTGATTTGTCCGTCAACTGTCGACCGATTTTGAAAATTCTTTTTTTATTTGAAAGGGTATACTCTTGAGGTAGTACCTGATGCCGAATGCGCTGTTCCGGTTTCGTTTCGGCAATCACAAATTTCAGAAAATGTTTTCCGCAAATAAAAGCCTGTAATTTCACCAGCCTTCAAAATCGGAACACAGTAATGCTGATCGGACAAAAGCTGACCTTATTGCTTAGCGGCAGAATAGGTAAGGTATACTAATACTTCCTTAACTCTTTCACAAGGACCTTTAGTGGTACTAAACCTTTTTAATGGTTCCATCGTTTCCGTTCAGCAACTTCAACTTCGTCAACGTTAAATATGGAAAATTATAGGAAAAATGTTTGAAAAATATTCGGAAAAACATTTATTTTCCTGAAAAATATGATTTTTCAAAATGGAAATATTTCCATGATCCAACATTAGATATGGATTATTCATTCACAATGAGTTTTACTGCTGCTAAACGTGTGACTATTTGAATTATTGGAATAGCAACTTTTTTCGAATTTTAATCGCCTATGTTTTTAATCAAACCAACCTTTCACTCTAACTTTCTTATTCTCTTCTCTCTCCCTCTCTCTCTCTCTCTCTCTCTCTCTCTCTCTCTACAGGTCCCATGGTTACTGCTGAATACTTGAATTATAATACATACAGCAAGCATACAGCGTTTTCTGTTACTAGTGCGTATTCTATTGAAAGACAGGAACTGTGATCCTCATAAATACATGAATTCGTTAACCAAACTTACAGAGTATTCTGACGGATAGACAGACGTGTATGTTTGCATTTCTCGGTATGACGTTAACGTTTGTTTATATCCTAGATTACTTTTGTTACCTTACAATATATTTAGATAGATTTAAACTTTAATGCTCAATACACAAGAACAATAACGGTACATGAACAACTTAGAACTAATGTGGGTAAAGGCTAATAGCGATCTCTACTAGACTACCTTTGAGGCAGAGGAAAACTAAACAGAGAGAAAGGTGTTGTGCGCCAATTGTTAAACCGACTAAGAACTAGCAAACTATGTGGTAATATGGGAAAAGCCCGAAATGGCCAATGTATATTAGAATGTACTAAACATAATTACTTGCTTCAGGCCCAAGTATGCCCACAATTTTGTGTCAAAATAATATATTATAATTCTAAATTTGCATGTGATATTTTCTTCATAATTTACGAAAATAATGGCGGAATTTTGTAGTTACAGTTTTTATACGTATTAACTTTTACTTTAAGTAAGTTATGTTTTTTAATTATTTGCTGCATTTATGATTATTTATTATCTTTTTAACCTGATGGCTCTATAGCCAATGCTCAATAAATAAATAATTTATAATGTACACTGGGCGTTTACTTCATTATAGGAATAATATTGTTAGAGTCTGAATCACATTACCTATTATGTACATTTTGTTATACATGGGGATTTAGATGATCAAAAATTTTTATATTTTGATAAAAGGTTGTACAGTGACAGTGTTACGAACCTTTTATACACTTTATCATTTCTATCTATATCATTATTATTTGCATTTCTAAATAATAAATAAGGTCACACTCATAACCCCGCGCTAGGGAAACCCGCCCTGCACATTAGACAATATAATTACACTCAAACTCACGAAAGAAATAGATGTAGGCCATACAAATATTTTTCTCTGCCTGGAGATCAAACCCGAGACCTCTGCGTGGCAGACCAGCGTGATAACCGCTCGGCTACGGAGGCAGTTAATTAAGGTCACGGCTGTGATGGGCCTGCAACGTTGGTTTCTTGAAAAAGCAAATATACGCGATTTAGATTAAAAAAAAAATGTACAATCAATTTTAACAAGCATTAAGAAATGGTAATAATCAACATAAAAATTACCAACAAAAAATGTGATAATACCTATAACTGTAATAAAAGTGTTTCTGTTTATGTTTATGCTGAGGGAAGTTGGAAAAAATAACTGCAGGAAAAAACATTTAATACAAGCGCAGTTGTTTTGGACGTTTTTACCTTAATTGAAATCGGTTACCGGAAAGTGCGCGAAACCATCTCCTAGTTTGCTACTCTTAGAGGTGGAATATTTTCTTAAAATTTGATCAATACTGAGAGAAGAGGAAAAAAATGGGATCAATACTGAGGTACCCTCTTTCTAATAAAAAAAGAATCGTGAAAATCGTTTCACAAATCGGAGTTACGAAAAAAAAACAGCCGAATTGAGAAGCCCCTCCGTTTTTTTGAAGTCGGCTAAAAATGGTAAATTTGTACTTTGCAAGGGAATCAAAAAAATTGTCTAGATTAGGTTTAGGTAGCACCATCGAGTTCATTATAAGTGCAGCAAACACGAGACACTGGGGCGTTTGATTAAATTGGTTCTACAAACAGTGAATGGAACAATCGAGTACTGGGCTTCCGGGGTAAGTTATACGGAACCGAAAGCGAAATACGAGGAAGCAACTCCTCGCACTTCAAGGTTCCGTTAATACATGTGTACAAAAATAGTGCATTATGCAACCTACGACAATCTCGCAATGAACTCAACTGCTTCCGTGGCCGAACGGTTGCCACACCGGACTGCCATGCAGAGGTCCCAGGTTCGATTCCCGGGCCGGGAGAAATATTTGTATGGCGTACATTTATTTCTCTCGTGAGTTTGGGTGTAATTTGTGGTTGTCTATGTGTGTGTCCATGGCATCCGCGACACAAGGTTTCCCTAGTGCGGGGCTATGTTGAGTGTGTGCATTATTAAAAAATAATAATAATTGCGTAATAAGTGTGAGGCCGGATTTGAACCCACGACCCTCTGTTCGATAGGCGGTAGGTCAAACCTATAAGGCTACCACGGCTTTTTATATATGTTTTTAATCATGATAGTCGTATATATTTTTTTTAGTGGCAGTAGAGCTCCTCGCGAAAGAGTTCGGCCAGGGAAGTACTGCCTACTTATCTATTTCTGCCGCCAAGCAGTAATGTCAGCATTACTGTCTTCCAGTTTTGAAGGGTAAGGCTACTTCTTATCTGTCTCCGTGACCGAACGGTCACCATGTTGGTCTGCCACGCAGAGGTCCCGGGTTCGATTCGAGAGAAATATTTGTATGGCCTACATTTATTTATCTCGTGAGCTTTGGTTTGGGTGTAATTTGTGGTTTTCTATGTGTGTCCCCAATGTCCATGGTATCCACGGCACAGGGTTTCCCTAGTGCGGGGCTATGTGTGTGTGTGTGTGTGTGTGTGTGTGTGTGTGTGTGTGTGTGTGT
>NW_020653853.1:15346042-15362214 GCF_003589595.1 Hyposmocoma kahamanoa | reverse complement strand
GTGTGTGTGTGTGTGTGTGTGTGTGTGTGTGTGTGTGTGTGTGTGTGGGTGTGTGTGGGTGTGTGTGGGTGTGTGTGTGTGTGTGGGTGTGTGTGTGTGTGCGTTATTTGTTTATTTAGTTTATTATTATTAAAGTTATAAAAATCGGATTAACACAAACAAAAAATTCTCCGTAAAAGTAGTAGGTGATATCATAGGCACTTGCTAATTTACTTCTCAGGGTAACGGGTGCAGTGGCAGTGCCCCTCAGATCTTTGTAATTTAAAGATCTGAGGGTTTTAATTAGTACTGCAACTGTTATGGACAGGTGTGTCGCTTACTATTAAGCGCATGATATGTTCGTTCCGTCACGTTTGGCGAAGTCGCTGGTTCTATCCAGCCGGATCAAAATAATTTAAATTGGAATAGTTCTTTTCTACAAAAAGTTCCGTGTCTTATTTTCCCATATACTACTTGTAAAAGCTAGTTCACTAAGAAGCATATTAAAGCTATAAAACCTAAGACATATTTTACTTAGTAATATCTAATTCTACGATATTGTATTTTATGCGATTGCGTACCCTATTATGCGAGTCGGAATGTATATAATCGATATAAATTACTGTTATAATGTTTTGAAATATATTAAACATGTTTACGCTTATTCTATGTGAAAGTATGGTTAAAATTTGAAAGTCCAATAGAAAATGGTAGTTGACAGATTTTACTTTACAAAGATGCTTTGATGCTTCTACAACCAATTTAGATATGTCCCTTAAAAACTGAAAGCAGTAAAAGACGAGTTTAACCTCAAGAACGTAAAACTTAAATTAAAATAACACCTCATTAATCAACTTTGATACCTAATTAAACTTCAACCATATAATAAGATTAATATACTTACCTTATTCTTGATATAAAAAAGTAAGTAACCTAAATAGGTTATACCGAGAAACGAACCCACGCCAGTCCATTTGTGCTTAGACTGCCGACGAGGTTGTCAATAAAATAAAAAACTTTCCCACCAAGTCTTTTCTTTAATGATATTGAAGATATTTAAATGCATTAAGATGAAAACGTCCACTGCAGTTAGTCTGATCGCGCATGCAAAAGCCACACCGCCTCCCACGCTTAGCGAGAGTAAGTGAGAGTTGAATACACGTGGAAATAAACCGCAGCGTTTTGTTTTCTTTAATAATAGCAGGTGACGGGACGAAGTCGTGCGCTTGATGCTAAGCTACACGCCTGTCCAGTGCAGTGCTACTCAGAGCTTTAAACCGCTTCTAGAAGATCCTATGGGCACTGCGATTGCGCCTGTCACCCTGAGACATAAGTTGACAAGTCTTATGTACTTGTAATTGCACCAGTACCCTTACTCTTTAAAACCGGAACGCTACAATGCTCACATTACAGCTTGGCGACTGAAATACATAAGGTGGCAGTACTTCCCTCGACGAACTCTTTCGCAAGGAGCGCTACTGTTATTAAATATCTATAATATTTTTTACCGATATATTCGAAAATATCCTCACCATAAACTTATACAGGTATAACAGTGGCTATTATAAAAGTTTAGTAGTGAGAAAAATTACAAAGGCAAGAGATGTTGTAAGTCGGGTATTGTCACTGAAGTGGAAATGGGCTGGTCATATTCAAAGAGTCACAGACAGAAGGTTGTCACAGATAATCACGAACTGGTACCCGAATTTTTAAGAAAAGAAGACAAGGCAGATATCAAAGAGGTGGAGTGGTGATATTATAGAGGTAGTAGGAACGCTATGGCCAAGACTGGCACAAGACAGAGTCTGTTGGAAGAAGATGGAGGAGGCTTTCACTGCTAAAAGCGAACCTTACACATAACACTACTAACTGTAAATTAAGACAATACTAACCATATTAACAAACAGAAATAGGATAAGTTACATAGTAAACTATTTATTTATTATTTTAATTATCCTTTGTAACTAATAATAATAATAAATAACGCACGCACTCAACATAGCCCCGCACTAGGGAAACCCTGAGTCGCGGGTGCCATGGACACACACATAGACAACCACAAATTACACCCAAACTCACGAGAGAAATAATTGTAGGCCATACAAGTATTTCTCCCGGCCCGGGAATCGATCCTGGGACCTCTGCGTGGCAGTCCGGCATGGTAACCGTTCGGCCACGTAGGCAGTTAACTATACTGTTGTAAGGGATAAATAAAGCTATTATTGTTATCATCCATCATCAGCTTACACGCATCCACTGCTGGATATCTACTGAAATGCAGCTAATGCCAAAAAAAAAACCATAACCCAGTTTTAGAATATTGACATTGTTTAATGATATTTCAGTTATGCATCGTTACGGTAAGTTCCGATAAGTCGTTAAGCGTTTTAGTTAGTGGACGGCAGATATGAGTCTCGCTCTGGGCACGCAATTTTAATAATATGTTATTAAAGTAATTGTTACATTTCCTAAATAACATCGCCTTAGCTATTCAGCTACATTTTAAAAATCTTCTACAACTTCCAAGGACGATTATAAAACCCCGTGTGTCACTTCACAATCCATACTCGCAGACCATTACTATAAAATACATCTACAAACACATATATTTAAGTGCATACATAAGACAAGTGGGAAGTTATAGTTTGCTTTGTAAACAGAAGTCGTGTTGGTTCAAACTTTCGTGGTAACACTTACTGAGATTGCGAGTTAGTTGTTCAACTTGTATATTGTATACATTATAGTACATTGGCATGGTAAAGTATGGACTCATAATCACAAGTACGCGGTTTTCGTCCTCGTCATCTGTGGGCTTCCGTGCAATTCTGAGTCATTTTGTGTGCAAGTAGAATTTATTATTACGTAACGGTGACAGGAAATGTGTTGAGGAAACTCGCATATACGTTTCACTAAATTCTTTAACTATACTATGAAGGAGTTAATCCCCCACGCATGTGCTAGTGTTGTACTTACATACACTAGAGTTTAACAAGTATAGGTTTAATTATTAATATAAAAATCGAATATTATGAACCAAGCTAACCAGATTCAAACCAGCGCCTTTAGCATGCCGTACCTGAATTTAATACTGTACGATGACAGACCTGTAACCTAAGCCTACATACAGGCACGTGGGTCTTGTCAACTTATGTCTCAGGGTGTCGGGCGCAGTGGTAGTGCTCCTCAGATCTTTTTTTTTAACACACACACCTAAAGCCCCGCACTAGGGAAACCCTGTGTAGCTAGTGCCATGGAACACATAGAACAGCACAAATCACGCCCAAACTCACGAGAGAAATAAATGTATGGATACAAAAATTTCTCCCGGCCCGGGAATCGAACCCAGAATCTCTGCATGGCAGACCGGTATGGTAATCGTTCGGCCACGGAGGCAGTTTTTGTGATTGAAAGCTCTGAGTGATACTGCAACTGTTATGGGCAGGCGTGTCGCTTACCATCAGGCGCACGACTTGTTCGTCCGGTCATTTAATTATTATAAAAAAATATGATATTTTATCCTTCCGGATCAGTGGGGTCGTTAAGTAAAGGTAGATTACATTTATAGTCTAAACTGCAAAATATGATACGCATTACTCATTATTGCTTACGCTTGCATTTATTTTTATTATATTTTTCCTTATGTTTTCGCGATTGTTTTCAAACTAATCAAGATTTCGGGCCTTTTACAGGTCCATTAGTTACTGTAACTCAACTTATTTTTTTAAAAACCTGACCTCAAAAGTTTGCTTATCCGTTTTTGTTGTGCTAAGTTTATTGAAATCGGTTAACGGAAAGTGGGTGAATTCAATAAACCAGATTCATCACTTAGTTTGCCACCCTTAGAGATGGAATATTTTCTTCAAATTTGAATAGGACCACTGGGCACCTCCTTTCCAACAAAAACTAATTATCGAAATCGGTTTTCAAATGGCAGAGTACTTGCGTAACATACACACACAACTTATTTCCAATATGGTTTTATCACCTGTATACCGTCGGTGTTTGTAGGAACAGCGAAAGCACCATTTCGAAAAATTTTGCTAGAGAACATGTTTTACTTTTTCACGAATGTTTAAAACATTTACGCCCTGTCTTAAATTCAATTTTAAAATCTAACCCTATTTAAAACCTAAATCGAATTTTAAAACAGGACCTAAATATTTTAAAACAGTCGTTAAAACCTATCACATGCTCCCCTGGATTTTTTTCGAACTGGCGGTTCGCCTATTCTACAAAACACCGACGACATTATTCTAAACACCGGAGAATATACCAGATCTCTATAAAAAAATATGATTTTTTGATGTATTAAAAAGTGTTTTTAAATCTGTTTCTACTGTTCATAGTGTTACCGTTTAAAACAGTTTTTATCTTTTGACAGATATTAAGTAGAAACAGTGGAAAGACTACATTACCCGCAAGTAAGTAAATAGTTACAGAAAGTATGAAACTGCACAAAAAACATCATAAAAAATCAAACACTGATACTTAATATTCATAGAAAAAAATGGAGCACCGCATTAATATTGCTAACGGTTTTTATGTATATAAGTCATGAATGTAAAACAGTTGAGTATAACATAAAGCATAATATCCAAGCTATTCGTTATCATGGGACTTGTACATGCAAATCAATTCGGTCTACATCCCATCCAGCCTGTTATGTGTATTACTGAACTACTTCACAAAGACTATAGGATTGTATGATGTATTTCTGTATGATAGTGTAATGTAATGTATTCATAGACATATTTAGAGGAGCGCAAAAAATGTTGAATGTTATAACAGTGTATATGGAATATTGGACATATATACAAGCACGTTTAATCGAAATTGAAAGGGAATTGAAATAATTATATTTTCAAATTACAATTTTTTTAGCGTTTTTTGAAATATGTCAATGGGTGTATTATCAATAAATATATTTCACTATTATATAATACAATAATCATTGACTTACAATTATATGGACGTCGGGTCTGCGCTAAAAAGTGTCCGAACTTATAGGGCGTTAAAAATGTATACAGAGCGTCATTCACGCTTTAGTCTTCGTTTGTTCGACTGACAGCGAAGCAAGCAAAGTTAGACAGTACTGCGATGACATTACAATTTAAATTCAACGTTTTAGCTTTTTCATATTCTTTTACATGTCACTACGTTTAAATAGGTTGACTTGGGACATTTTTTTCGTGGTTTTTGTATTAGACCCGTCGTCCATTTATTTGTAAGTCAATGACAATAATAATAAATAATAATAATAATAATACTGTACTAATGACTAGTACAGATAGATACCCAATCTCATACAAAGAAATGTCGCACTCGTATCTCCGCTTATTCGGACCTTTATTTTGGTTCTTAATGCTAATCAATAGGTACTAAGTACCAAGTAAACCCGCGATACGATTGTAACAATATTTGAAAAGGCCAATAGATGGCTGCTTTGATGCAAAATGAATTTTAATTGAACGTTCCTTAAATGTTGTTTAAATAGCTTTGGTTTCCTTTTCTTTATTTTATACTTCTCATCCAGTATGACATATCTGAAATTTTTGAGATCCAACACTTTATATATTTTTTTATTAATTCAAAGTGTCGCCATCTACAGTTTTAAATATGTACTAAAGCAAAACATTTAAGATGCTCGAATCAGTGATTCTACCAATAACACTACTATGAGTTTCAAGTGGCAGTTGTTGCTAGCTACAATTGTCGCTGTAGACACATAGTAGGGGTACTGTTCCCGTTTTTAAATTCTCGTGTCACAACTGAAGTGATCAAGCAATACCACTATAAATAACAAAGTTTTGATCGGGGAAACGCTTAATAACTATATGTTTATTCATATGGAAATTAATTAGGCCGCTAGATACAAACCTAGGTCGAGAGTTAGGAAGCCTAGGTCTATTTATAGCCTAAACGGGTTTTAGAGTTAGATAAAAGATCTGATACGGTTTGATGGAGAGTGTAAACTAGTCCTTAGGTGTGTAGAAATAGGAATATATTATTTAGATTTTAATAAAAATTAAGCCGAGGTTCTAACGATTCAGTAGATTTTTAACATGATTTTTAAACTATTAAGGATTATATTTTTTTAGTTTATTCAATGTCACGATGTTTTACTATCATGACATTTATTAGATTATTAGGTATAAATACGTATAAATATAATTTTACAGAAATGGACAAATTACATAAACTTAACGCATACAATCATTATTTTGACATAATTATTATTATATGTTCCTACATTATTTCACATGACTACATTAACTATGTTAAAATTACGTAGTACAGAACTTGTAACCGATATTTGTAATTTTTTGGAGAGTAAAATTTATTACTATTTCTAACGATTCTTGTAATACAATATAATTATATATAGTAATAATTGTATATATAATATGTATATACAATGTAATTGTATATAGTAATGTAAAGTTTACAAGATAATAAATAAATCTAAATCTAATCTAATTCCATGATATTCAATTATGTTCTTTGTGAAATTACTCCACTAGTTTGTTATAGTTATTATACCAAAGATCGAAACACTAAAAATACATTTGATCCGACTGGAATTTTACTTTTTATATTATTTTAAATTTTATTTAATTAGAACCAGCACCCTCAGGAAACCCGTGCCAGATGTTCTTTTTTTATTCAAATGTAAGTGTGCATTTGACCTCCATCTCACCTGATGGAAAGTGAAGCTGACGTCGACGATGGAGCATGCACACCCAAATAATGCCTATTCACTCTCGCCTTGAAAAGGTCCAAGCTATAACGTTCAGGGAACAAGTCTGCAGGCAGGGAATTCCACTCCATAGCCGTTCGCCATATAAATGTGGAAGCGTAACGCTTCGGAAGCCAAACCTATGCCTAGTCCCCCGATGATGGAAAGGGGAAGGCGGAATTAAATCGTGTAATTCCATCGTACACTCTCCGTGATATATCCTGTAAATAATAAGGTAAAAGTAATATAAGTTCTGTCAATTAAGCCACAGAACGAACCAGAAGACCTTACTATTATTTTGTATGTATTTATTGCAGATCTTTGTGTTTGGTTTTTAACACTTGTTTGCCGTAGTGCCATCTGTGAGAATTTTTTTTTTTACCTTTACAGCTAGCACCACTGACACAATTAGATCTTCCAATAGCTGGATCTATAAAATGGTACATACATATCATCAGGCCTGGGAGACCAGCGTGGAAAAGGCGAGGGAGTTTTGTCAGGAGCGCAGGTGGAGTTCCGTGGTCGTAAATCCAAAATCGTAAAAGTTTGAAAAAAGAATTAAGTTATGCTTTCAAAGTGAAACTCTATTAGCTCAATAATATACACACTCGTACGAGTATATTACAATGTTAATAAATAAATAACCAGTTAGTGCCAAAGCTCGACTTAATGTCTAAGTAATAATAAAAAAAAATTAAATTTAATTAAAAATGTTGTTGAATCTTGTATGCTTATTAATAAAACACGTAAATAGCTGAAGACTGCAAATCAATAACGCCGTGTGTTCGTCTTTTTTGTTAATGTTTCATGATTTTTATTTATTATGTTCTATTCTGTTATGTATATTATTAAGTATATTATGTTTTGTGGATAAATAAATGTCTTTTTATTTTATTTATTTTTATTAAATACAGTGCAATTATAACTTAATTCCAAAAATGTAGTAGATGTAGAGCTCTTTGTGAAAGAGTTTGTCCGGGAAAGTATTGCTACTGCACCTATTTCTCTCGCCAAGTAATAATGTGAGCATTAGTGCGTTCCGATTTTGAAGAGTAAAGCGTGAAACATACAGAGAGCGGGTGCGTTTCGGGCGTGTGTCGGGTCGGGTCCGCGGCGGGTCTAATTCCGTGTGTGTTTGGATGATAACACACCGAGCGCGAGACGCACCG
Source organism: Hyposmocoma kahamanoa (assembly GCF_003589595.1). Classification (NCBI taxonomy): domain Eukaryota; kingdom Metazoa; phylum Arthropoda; class Insecta; order Lepidoptera; family Cosmopterigidae; genus Hyposmocoma; species Hyposmocoma kahamanoa. The sequence goes on along the minus strand of NW_020653853.1, from coordinate 15,354,330 downwards.
CACTCGCTCCCTGTGTGTGTCACGCTTGAGGATGTTGGTAAAATTATAAACACATCAGTAGCGAGACGTGAAAATAGTCTTTAATATAACCGGAGCAAAACTAAAAAAAACTTGCCTTAACAAACTTATTAGCACACAAGATACTAGTACACTTTATTTCACTAGTTAGTTATTCTACACTTAAAATTAAGCTCAAAATGTAGTAAATTACTTTAAAATATTTATGATATTTGATGATACGTAGTAAATTTTAGAAAAACACTGAGACACATGGGACTTGTCAACTTATGCCTCAGAATTACGATTTACAATTTAAACCTAGCGTGGCACTGCTATGGAGAGGTGTATAGTTGATCATTAGAAGCACGACTTATACGTCTCGTCACTTGGCCACATAAAAAAAGATTGTACAAAAACATTAAAATAAAAAAGGTAGGCCATAAAGCATGGGAGCGGATTTTGCACACAACAAAATTGACGTGAGAAACAACTGCGGATGCAGTTTTATGCATTTGGATGCAGTTGTTTTCAATTTAATGTAATTTTGGCGTCGCTTATGTTCCAGTTATTGTAGGATGTGGTTAATTGCACGTCGTCTTAAATACACAGTGAAGAAATTGTTAGGAGTAAGGCCGCTTTCACTAAACAAACAAGTTGTTTTGACAAGTTCCGATTTTGCATAACGCATATAAGCACATATATTACTACCTAATCTTATTATAGAAATTGCTCAATGTCTCATTTTGAGAACGAAATAGAGAGATTTCCTGTTTATATTCTTTAAAGGTTTAGATCACAGATTCAATAAATAAAGTGGCGAAATTGAGAGTCAACATTTTTTGGAAGCTGACAAAAAAATTGCATTAAAGTAAAATATGAAAAAACCGATACACAACAGTGTACTTTAAAAAGTCAGTAAAGTTTAACAACTGGTTGAGATCTATTTAATGTGCCCAAAATAAAGTTACCATGTATACTCATATTAAAAATAATAATAGTAATTGTTTTGTCCGTTAACGGGTTAATTCCAATCACTCTCTAGCAGCTGGAGTCGGTCGGATTTCTGTAGCGCCTCGCTTTCAGCACATATGCAGAAGGCCATCCTGTTCGATACGGCAGGTATTGTACTCCGGTTCTTGAACCTGAGTCCCAGACCTAAATACCGCCTCTCCCATTTAAAAATTAAAAATTAATCTTTTAGGCCATGGGAGAGGCGAGAGTCTAAAATAGATATACAATCGGTTCACAAATGTAATCGCGTGACATACACAAAAAATAATACAGTCCAATTGAGAACGTCTTCCTGTCTTTGAATTCGGTTGATAAAAAACCGCCTTGAGACGAGTCCATTAATTTAGGAGTTATGATAGCACACACATACAGATACATTCTCTCTTTACGTGGGTGCTTAAAAATAACGTTAAGGGGTTAAGGTGTACAAAATAAATCTAATAATAGTTTTCATATCAAATAACATTTACCATCTCAGCCAGCTCTGATCATGGGACCTGTAAAGGGCCTGAAACGTTGGTTTGTTTGAAAAAAAATGATTTAGATCCGAAAAACATGTTTTATTTCCGATATGCTGCAATTGGGAAAGCTTAAGTACTTGCTACTTATTTGCGTGTATGAAATATACAAATACATATTATATGTACGATTACAAAAATAATAAATGTTTGTACTTTTAAAGAAATCTCTATCAAAAGGTTGACTCTTTTTTTCATTATAACATTTCAAGAAATAAATTGAATAAATAAAATAAATTGCAAATACAAAAAGGAAAATGTGAACAGCATACCTCCATGATGACGTGTCATGAATGTCTTGCACGACCTGCGGCCTAAATCTATTTTTAAATTTTTTGAATGTTTGTTTGTCAACAGGTACAATGTCCTTGAGTATACTACTGCTTCTGATGTTAATGCCGTGTTGAAAGTGTTTGCAATAACCAGAATACGTTACGTCTCATTCGCAGTCTGATGTTCTGTTAGCTACTGATTAACATAATATTATTATGAGAATACTGTACCACATACGTATCGTTCTTTTTACGATGGAGCTCATACTAAGACATAAATTTAAAAATTGTACCTTATTTCAATTCCCTTTATGTTCAATTGTGCGGTTTTACCTCCTATGTTAAATTATATTAACGTAGGAAACGAAACTATTTTTTCTGATCTAAATCGCGTTTTTTCAAACAATTACAAAGGCTGATTATGGTACTTCAGAAATACGCTCCAAGAAGAACTACGCCACATTGTAAATAACAGTTACACCCACTTCTAAGTGACGAGTCGCAAGGACGTAACATTTCCTGCGCCGGCGCCGTTAATGGGTCGTCCGGTGTACGGTTTAATTAACACATGCGACTGGTATAAATCTCTCTTGTCGATACGAAATGCCGGATGGGTTAGTGCACTCCTGATTCGAAGGTTTATTTATATGATTTCTTAGCTGCCAGTGAAAATAACGAATGTCATTGGTTGCTAAAAAGTAGCTTTGCTTTGTTCTACGTTGGTGGAAAATGGGCATCCGTTCCTGATTTGCATAACATCGGAGCAATTTCCTATACATATATATATATATTGTGATCATACGTCAATAGTGCTTTTATCAGATGAAAGTCATAATAATCTCTGTACAGAGTACTAAAAAAACCGACCTCAAAAGTTCGTGAAAATACATCTATTTGCAAAGTTTTATTGAAATCGGTTGCCAAAAACCCGGATTCATCTATCATAGTTTACCACCCTCAGAGGTGGAATACTTTCTTCAAATTTAAATGGGACCAGTATTGAGTTACGCACTGTCCAAAAAAAAAAAAAAGAATCATGGAAATTGGTTCACGAATTCTGGAGTTATCGCGTAAAATACATACAAAAAAATACAGTCGAATCGCCTCAGATCCTTCTCAGTTTGTTTTGAAGTCAGTTAGCAATAGTTTTATTTCCCATGCGAAACTCGCGCAATTTTTTTCTCCGAAAGAAATCAGTCTATTTTATTATCATAATATACAGGTAAACTACAATAAAAGCTTATCTAAATATTTATATAATCCAGTAATTTAAGCGTAAAAACGATATCGACTTATTTCATTCTTAGAACCTCTGTTTAAACCTCTCTCTTGATTTTTTTTTGTATTACCAAGTGATGGGACGAACGAGTCGTGGGCCTGGTAGTATAAGTGACACGCTTGTCCTTAACAATTACAGTACCACTCAGAGCTTTAAATCGCAAAGATATGAGGAGCACTGCCACTGCGCCTGTCACCCTAAGACATAAGGTGACAAGTCCCTCATGCCTGTAATTTCACCAGCACCAGAACGCAGTAATACTCACATTACTGCTTGGCGATAGAAACAGGTAAGGTAGGAGTACTTCCTTAGACGAACTCTTTCACAAGGAGCTCTACTGCTACTTAAAAATTTGAAATGTTGTCATTTTGCAATGTGCCTTACTATTTGAAGGGTGCGAAATCACGTTCTTGAGAGCATTTTGTATTTTTTTTTGGCTATATTTGCTACTACGTCATTATTTACAAATTTCAGACGATGTGTAATTTTTTTATTTTTCTTGCATATTCACGATTGCGCTTAAAGAGATTATGGGACTGCACCATTGGCCGGACCGTCTATAATTGCTTGATGTCTGTGAGTGATATTACAATGTTCCTGGGAATATTTTATCCGATAAGGAACAAGAAAACAGCTAGTTAGTAATTAGAAAACCTTATTTCATTATCTTATCTCTGTACTTTTCGGTTATAAAATAGAAATTGTTTTAGTGACAAATTCTTTTTTTAAGGAAAATTAATTAAGGCGCAGCACTATAGACTTGTGGTTGCTTTTGATTGTAGAGTGGTTGCACCACAATACCCGTCGCCTATTGGCAAAAGGGTATTTTTTTAGATATAGTCTAGATATACAGCCCTATTTTCTGTAGTGGACTTGGGTGTGGTGTTGGTTTTTTAGTCACTTTTAATCGTATTGGCTGCCGAAAAGTTAGGCAAACAAAAAGGCAGACTAACACACAAAGTAACATTTATATTAATATCTTTTGACATCGGTTTAGTACTCTACTATTATGTCTTATTCAAGTTGTATTGAAGAAATGAAACAAAAAGCATTCTTTTTTAGAATTTATGACAAAGCTAAAACAGCTAGAAATTTAAAAACTTTAATAGTTTAACGCTAATTAAATCAAACCTTAACAAATAAAAAAACTTTTTCTACTAAATTTCACAAAATTTACAAAAATGTAAAACCAACTACCACCTGACGAACTTGTATTAGTAGAAAATTAAAATAAATGAATGAAAAACATGACAACAATGACAGTCGACTCATTTTTAAATTAGACTTAAAATAAAAAATGTTAAATAAACGACAACTCAGTCGGTTCCCTTCTATCTGCATGAAGTTTCTGACAATTCGGCATGTATTTAAATTTACTGCTTTTTGTAAAGTCATGTAGGAGGGTTTCATTTGTTTTTATTTACGAGTTTCTTTCTATATTTTTATTATAATATCAAGTGACGGGACGAACAAGATCGTGCGCCTGCAGTTGCATTGCCATTCAGAGCTTTAAATCGCAAAGATCTCTTGGGGCACTGCCACTGCGTCCGTCACCCTGAGACACAATTGAGAAGCCCCATGTCCCATTTCACCAGCACCCTTACTTACCCCTCAAAACTGAAACGCAGTTATGTTTACATTGCTGGAAAAGGTAAGGTGGTCCCTGGACGAACTCTTACTTAAGGAGCTCCGCTGCTACTAATCAGTTACGTCTCTGTAGTAGTATTTTAGAGCCTATACACATGGCGTATTTTTTACGCACAGATGTCGCGCACATAACGCGCGTTTAACGCGATTTAAACAGGAAACTTTTACATACGTCCTTATTGAGTTTCAACGGTATAAACGCCCGTATGTAATACGCCGTGTGTATAGGCTCTTATTTCTCTTCTACGTCCGGCTTTCTATACATAGCATCTACAGGCAGTTTGTCTTTAATTCAAAATGTAACTACCGGTTTCCTTACACCATCAAGCCCGGCCATTTAGTAAAGATGCAACTGATAACAACCATTGAATTTACGCCCATGTCCAGGGTTCTATTCCCCCCACGGACAATGAGTTGTACTGTATTCATACGCCAACAATCGATTTATGCATTACCAACATAGTACAGTCTTTTGGTAAAAATCTTTTACAATGCCTGGCTGCTTTACGGTGAACGAAATAAGTGCTATTTTTTAGCCAAGTTTGACTTTTGTGGTGTCAAAATGAGTTGGTGAATAACAACTTGATAGGTGTTTTTAATGTGGTAGCTAATATATGTGATGATTTTATAGTTATCTAATTATGTACAAGTGAATAATTGTTGATAATAAATTATTCCGTATTTGTGTACTATTAAAAATTATAATGTGCCTGACAACAATACCTATTACCGCGTTTCTGAATTGGGAATTCCTGTACTAGTGGTATCAGAGCAATGGAATTTCGTATCAGGGGGTCTACTCTCGATCTCCGTCTGACATACGTCCGAAACAATTACTGCCAAATAAGCAATACTTGACCAAATGAAAAGACGCGTGATGCGAATGAAGCTTCATTCTTGATACTTGTCTTTTAATTTTGTCGAATATTACTTATTTGACAGTAATTGTTTCGGACGGATGTCGGACGGAGATCGAGAGTAGACCCCAGATTCAATTTCAAGTTCATTTCCACAATTAGTCCCGCTGGGAACCGAACTTGGGTCCCGATTCAGAACTCTTCGATATTTTAACCGAATCGTTCGGTTGGATATCGTTCTCGAATCGAATGGAGCTTTCCGAGCTATTCACAACATTCGCGTTAAACGTTCGATTCGGATTCGGATAAGATATCATTACCCAACAGCGTTTACACAACAGGAGTTAGTCGGTGAAATAGATTATAAGAAAAATGAAAATCCTTTTATGCACATTTTCAAAACTTTAGGCCTAGAATATCAGAATGCATGGGTCTCGCATTAAAATAAATTAATAAAATTTAGCAAAATCCAAACTTAATTGGATATTCAAATAATAAGAGATATCCACATTACATTCTTGCATTGTAAACAATAGGACGTTCAGTATTTTTCATTCGATAACTTTGTTCTGAATAACGTTTGTAGTCTTTGGCGGTCGAGAAGTTCGAGTAATCGTACGGGTGTGACGTCATTTGGGTTCGGTATCGAATACGACAGTTTTCGACAGATTCGGGTGTTGTGAATAAAAATGAAAAGAAATCGTACAATATCAAATCGAATCGGTCGACAACTGAGTTATCGTAAGGTTCTGAATCGACCCCCTGGTACCTCCTCATTCGGCACCCACAGTGCAAAACGTTGAGTCAATGAGTTCATCTAATACATAATTTGTGCTTTTTATTGTCTATGTAATAATCGATGTTTTTTTTTTATTTATTCAATCTGAAACAAATTTAACAAAAAACGACGATTCTTCTTTTTTTGTTATTAAGGCTTGTTAAATTGCGGCATGAGTACCCCAATGAACGAAAGGAATAATACCTACAACAAGTATGTCATGTGTGGGAAGCCGAATAGTTTGACCTATCGCCTCTCAAGCATAGGCCGTGGGTTCGAATCCGAGCTCACACCTCTGAGTTTTCGTAATTTATGTGGGAAATCTAATCCAAATGACTGGTGATATAACCAGAAATGTCATTTAATTTGTATGAAAACTATTCTGCTAGATCAAACTGCGCTCCGGTTGGCCAGCCCGAATTAGAAACAATTGACGGGTGTCGTCAATTGTTTCACTTGAAATCGACCAGTTTAACTTGAGCTTTGTTATAATGGACGAAAATTGATAAATTACATATTTAATTACCGATGAAATGTGATTCCGTTTGTTTTGTAGTTACATGTTTTGCTGTTTTTCCCACACCACTGAATGGAACAGCCCCCCAATGCTAGAGATATTATCTTTATTACAATAAATGCAATTTTTCGAATATACAGAGACGTACACACAGGTCAGTTGTTGGCGCTGTACTATTTCAGCTTTCTAATTTGTGATTTCAGCGCAAACGAGAGTTGATATTTAAAAGTGATATAAACCCCTTTTGCCTGATGAATTGCCAGGGATGGATGGCCCTTATTTCATCCCTATTTCTGGTTATATACTCAATGTTTGGGGTTTGCCATGTGTTTCTCGGTGAAGGAAAATATCGTTTAGGCCATCGCATTAGGCCAGGGTGGAGGTCCATCCGTATTCGTTTGTTGAAAGTAATGCAAACATTTCCGAGAATGTTTCAGAATAACAAATTTTGTGAAAAAAGAAACAAAGTAACAAAAACAAAACAAAAACAGAACAGGTCTTAAAATTAAGTTGGCGTATATTTTTGATAGGAGGTATTGACTTAAGAAGACTCTATAGTCTTTTCATATATGCTTATTTGTACAAACTCATAGCTGTCGTCACTAAATCATCAACTTCCTGCTTCGATACATAACGAAAACAACTTTTATCTAACTTTTAACTAATCTCCAAGCGTAACTTGATACTTAGTAACTTGAGACCCTATTGTGTTGTCATTGAGTGAATGCTTGAGTAATTAAGTGAAGAGTTAAGTTACGAGACGAATAAATAAACCTGTAAACAAAGAGTTAGTTTACTGATTGGTTATGTTTTTGAATTCGCTAAGTGGCTATTTGATATTTTTCTCAAATTGAACTTGAGACGTCTTGCTAAAGCACTTTTTTCCTTAATTTAAAGAGCTTCGTTACAAAAACACCGCTATATACATATAGTTATTTAGCAAAACAGAGAGTATAAACTAAGTTATAACTTACTCTACTAATTCATGTACCATATTGGCTCCCCTCGATATAGGAAAAGTCGAAAAGCTTTGACGTCCGGCATCTAGTCTAAATTGGTCACACGTAGTACATACTCAAATTCTAAAGGCATGGCTTTGTTCACACTTTGTTAGTGTATCGTCTATCATAATTATTAATACAAAGGTCGAACACAGAAAAAATCGTTAAATCTGATAGGACTGGAACCTGCATCTGTGCTATACCAAGGCGACTCGACTCAACATATCGAGTCAGCAAACCTTACAAATGTTTGTATGCGTGTGTTACAGATCATATCAGAAAGCGCGTGGTTCGTGTTATCTTTGGTGATTTAAAAAAAGATGTATTTGCGAGCGCTTTCATGCGTAAGTGTGCGTGCGTATGTGTGTGTGTGTGTGTGTGTGTGTGTGTGTGTGTGTGTGTGTGTGT
>NW_020653853.1:15336272-15346032 GCF_003589595.1 Hyposmocoma kahamanoa | reverse complement strand
TGTGTGTGTGTGTGTGTGTGTGTGTGTGTGTGTGTGTGTGTGTGTGTATGCATGCGTGCGTGCGTGTGTGCGTGCGTGCATGCGTGTTGGCGTACGTGCGTGCGTGCGTGCTTGCGAGCATGCGTGCGTGCGTGTGTATTCTCCATAATAATAATGCAATAATGTTAAATGATTTGGTTCGCCTTTATCCCAGTCCAATAATGATGTTCTCGGACTACACAAATAACATTCAAATCACGTTTTGCCATGAAAAGATCCGTACCCAGCAGGCGTGATGTATATCTGTGGCTACATTAAATTAAAACTGTAGAAAGTCTAGTTTGTGTGTAGTCATATTTTGTCTATGCCTGGCACCTACTTTACATTAAGCAATCAATTATATACAAATAATTCATATTACTCTCATAGTGCAATAAATCAATTAAGTGGTATTCTCATTAAGTGCTGTTATCGGGAATCGAACTGGGGACCGGTCGTCGCGTGCGCAAGGAGAAAGTGTTTGTTTGCACACATTCGCCAGTTCATTAGCTGATTCAGAATTTATGGTGAAATGGAAAAGTTAGAGCTTGTTACAAATATGTAGCTTGCTTTACGTATGTACCAACCTTACCCACCTAACTAGCGTACCAATTCAACAGCATATTTTGTCCCACTACTAAACACGGGTTTCCTTCGATTTCTCTGGCTTCAAGGTATATTTTAAGGCTTGCGTTATTCACGAAATGATTATCACTAATTCCAGGTTTCTTATCACTATATGAATGCTTTTTGTTTTCCCGATATTTCGGAATTATTACATGTTCCATGGTCACGTGTTGACTGGCCAGTGGCAGATGACAGCTTTACTTGGTACTTGGTGTAACGGGCTGGTGTCCGCAACTCGACGTCAAGGCGCCTATTTTGCGTGTGGTGGGTGCAGGGTCCTACTCGTGCCACCCAAGCTCCTCCAGGAATCTCAGCAGCCTCCTCAGTTTGCTGAAGACTTCGGGGAGCGACCTTGGCACTCCAAGGTACTTTGCTCTGTAATTGGCCACGCCGGAGCACTGTAGTAGGATGTGCGCAGCCGTTTCCTCCCCCTCCATGCACGCTCTGCATAGAGGGCTGTTTGTGATACTTGAATTGAAAAGGTGTTTATTGTATGGACCATGACCCGTTAGGGCGGCAGTTAGAGTGCGAAGCTCTTGCCTTTTGAGTTTAATAAATATGTGAGATAGACTGGCATTGAGCGTTGGGAGTGCTTCCCTCGCCTGTCTACAGACCGTAAGGGTCGTCCATGCATTATTATGTGAAGATTTTGTACCTTTGTGTATAGTTGTTCTGAACCATTGGTAGGGGAGGGATACTATGGGTTCTGGTCCTATAGCGTCCATCTCCGACCCTTTTCTGGCTAGTTCATCTGCCGCATCATTGCCACGTGAGCCGCTGTGTCCTTTAATCCACTGTAGGGTTACGTGGTTTTGTATACATACCTCCATGAGTGCTTGATGGCATTCATAAATGAGCCCAGAGTCTATGTTATAGCTATTCAGTGCTTATAGCACTGACATACTATCGGAGAGTACGAGCAGACATAAATATGTGTCTACCCTCTTTCGCTGTCTATGACTAAATTCATCTCGATTACTTGTGGCGTTACCATTGTCGCACACTTTTTTTCGACAAACCACGCTCTCTGTATCCACATGCGAAATTGAAGTCGAAGCATTTTTGTTTTTATTATTGTAAGCAGTCTATACAACCTCAAGTGGCTTTGATTGATTCCGCATGATGAACGTATTGAATCAATCACTTTTGAAAAAATATATGGTAAAGTTGAGGATATACACTGATTAGTGCGGTGTGAAAACACGATTCCTAAAAATTTTCACAATAGAATAAAAAACACAAACTTACTACCATATGAACGGTATCAAGTGAACGGGTATCTTTTCAGTCGAGGGCCATAGTCCGCCACGCCGGCCCAATGCGGGTTGGGGACTTCACACGTTTTCCGGGGTTGTGAACCTTCTTCAACTTGCAGGTTTCACCACGATGTTTTCCTTCACCGAAAAGGTCATGAAATGAAAAAAAAATTTGAAATTAAATTTCGCGTAAAACGTAAATTCCGAGAAACTCAGAGGCAGTAGGTCAAACCATTAGGTTATCACGGCTTGCAGTGTACTAAAGAGAACACGTATAGTATACAACATATATTTTTACAATGGCTTTAATTTCGTTTGTAAAAAACAAGTCCTTGCTGCTCGACCCAAGCGAAAAGAATCGTAATTATTACGGGAAAAATTTGAATTCAAGCTGTTATCGAATCTTAACGGTTTAACCGTTTGGTACTTTGTGATGTGGATTGGCTTCTCGTACCAAACGTGGTATGTGGTGACGTTCCGTAACTATTATAGTTGTTTTTGGGTTGCGTGTGTAGCAAGCTTCAGGACAGGTGAGACTCTTCAATGAAGTAATTTATTTGATGTGCAATGAGGATATTTAATGCGATCCTTTTACATTTACTCGTCATAGTGTATTAATTTTAAATACACTACGACGACCGAAACACAATTGTGTGATGAAATGAACGATCTATGTGGTGTCGTCGATGAAAAGCGAGAGTTTTTTTTTCTTTTTTTTTATGAATGATATTTTGCAGTTGGCCGCTGATGGCCTTTACTGCGCCACCGGAGAAAGAGGGCGAGCTGAAGGCTCATAACCCCGAAAATAAACTTAAACCTAAGTAGCGGGCCTGAGGGCGCCCAAGTGGGCACGGACCTCAGCTCAGGGCGCTACGGGAGACTTCCGCTAGAACGGCGTGCTGTAGGAGACAATCTACCACTGTACGTGCTGAAATGAGGGGCTCTACCACCTCGCCGGCGAGGACGGTTGGTGCGTGAGGGACGGGACTGACTAGCGATCTGGTTGGCCTTCAAAGTGGCGAGATTGATAAGGTCGTCAGTGTCGTTGAGGACTTCCCTTGGCCGACGGGTCCTACGTACGCGGTGGGGTTGTTCCCTGAGGGGGTCGTAGGAAGATGCAGCCACCACGAGGGGGTTGGGGTGGTGAGAAAAGCGAACGAAAGAGTGCTTCTGGAACTTTTTAAGCTGGACAGGCTACGTCACCCGTCCCGTCACAGCCGGCGTCACTCGCTGCGCTCCCCTGTCTTGTGGAGTCACCATTGAATACTTTAGGGGCTCTTCTCTCGCCACCATCAGGTGGCGGTGAAAACATAAATAATCGTTGTTTCGTATTTCATAGTAGACCCACAGAACCATGTTCATAATTGAACTCTAATCTACAGCGTAGAAGACAACTGTTCGCCCAACTGCTCACTTTTAATTCAATAATCAAATAACAAACTACAAATAAAATCAATAGAGATTGACTATGATAAACAATCACGACAATGTAATAACAGCAATAAGAACCAAAGCAAGTTTTATTACAGTGATTGTGTCATGTGAAGCATTTGCGTAAATTGTTAAATAACAGTCATTCGGGGCAATTGCTTCGCATAATTATGCGATGGCTTATCTTAAAAATTTGTTGAGTAGGAGACGAAGTTGGGGCTAGAAAAACTGGAAGCGCTTAAATCATATAAATTTGTAATGAAAATATTTCATTAGCCATTATGATATTTTTTTAATTTGCCTGTTTTATTTCATTGCTGGGAATTGCGGTTTCAGTAATACTAATGCAATTCATATTCACCTCCCTAATAAATTCCAAAGTCACTTTCTATCGTAACCAAGAAGTCCGTTTACATTACTTTGTAACATGTTATGACCGTCTTGCATTTACAGATCAATAAAATAAAAGTTTGCTTATAAAAATATACAGTTCATTTCCGCCGGTGCCATGGCCATACTGTGATAACTGACGAAGGCGAATAATAATTTAATTATGCGCGTAATGTATGCAGATCACATGACTCATTTAAATTGCGTGTGTGGAACCGCGGAACTTATTCTGAGTGAGGATTTTTTTGTTGAATTTTGACTATTTCTTCGAATGAAAATCGATTCAAGAAGTTATCTACATAATAAAATACCCAAAAGAACTCTCTTTGTTCAAAAATAATAACTTTAAAGAATAACAATATACATTTGAGAGAACAATGGCGAGCTCCCATATAAGTTTTTGTTGACGTAATTTGTATGCCGTCTGTTCATGAAAAACATGTGAAAATGTAGAGTTTAAATTCCTGAACAAATTTGGTGTTTTTTGGTTTTAAAATCGAGTTTTACTATTCTGTGAAGTCTGGAATTAAAGATATTCCAGTTTGAAGTTTTAGAAATATTTTTTACATAAATTGAATAAAATATATTCGGTGTATTATTATATGAAAATAAACTACAGAAGCCTTAAGCAGAGTTAATAGAAGATGAATGGTGTCGTGGTTTCCTGCAGTGACGAAAGCTCAGAGGAATTATTTTATAAAATGGAATGGTCAAAAAGCATGAAGCTAATCCATAACAAAAGAAAAATGAGTGCCATCTATCCCTGATATCCGGAACTTTTTTATCAGTTTTACCACTTGCTCGCGTGGCATATTTCGAGAAAGAATTATCTATTTTATTTCTTGTGATAAAGTACCTACCTACCTAATCTTTTACTGCACATCGGTCGAATCAGTACATTTGCTATTACGTGAAGTAACTTAAAGTGGGCTTATCTATACGTGCGTAGGTACTGAAAATCTTTTTTTGCAGCTAGATGTCGCTCAACGTTAAGAAACTGACAGTTGTAGATATTAATCCGGTTACATACTAATTAGTCATTTGAGTTCATTTTAAATGTGATTTTAATTCCAGACTTATACAGGCCTATAATGTAACTTGAAAAATTTAATGAATTTATTTTACTCCATCTTGTAATTAGGTATGACATTTTGAAGACGCTAATTAATTCTTTTAATAATGATTTCGCTATTGTTCTTTCGACAAATGTTGTTGAAGTGTTCGTAAAATTTACGTGATGTTTTTATTATTGCAACGAACATTTTTCTCTCTTTACAGGAAGTAATTGTTCTGCCTTGTTAAAGCGTCAGACGTGCTTCCAGAATAAGACTTCTACCTGTTGCGTCGGCTGCTGACCGTATCTAGCATAATGAAAACGCTCCTAGTTTACTCCATGTGTGATTTGCATATTGGTCTGATAAAGGATTACAATAGCTATGGAGTCGGTATTAAATTTTTTAAATTATTTTGTATCCATCTGCGATCAGTTCTTGAACCATAAACAGATCCGCGCCATAGTTTTATTTTGTTTGGAATAAAGAGACCTGTGACCCTCTTCTTCCTTATTCATTAAATGGTTGATTGTGTTCTACAGATTCAACTTTCCAGTATTTTTGACTTTTTCAAATGACTCAAGCCACCTAGGTGCTTTTCGTCAACCAAAGATCTTGCCAATACATTTGTATATAGTGATAATTGAGACTATAGTATATACGACATACTCTTCCTTACGTACCAGTATCTCCTGTTTGATAGTTATTTCAAGACAGTCACGTATTTCCTGGGCTCTTACAAACCAAGATGATTGGACTGTAGTCTTTAGTACACCATTTTGGAAGCGCTGAAGAATTTCCACATTAGAGGTGCTGGCAGATAGCCACAACTCCAATACATATGTCCATATTGGTTTTAATACCGATTTGTACAACAATAGGTTATTTTCAACACATAACCTTGACTTTCTACTCATTATTCACAGCATAGATCTGAATTTGTTGTTCAATATATCCTGTTTTGCTTTGATGTGGTCTTTCCATGTTAGTCTTCTGTCCAGATATTGAAATACAAAAAATATTAAAGTGATAAATATATATATTGTTCGATATAACTAGAAAGGAAACACCCTTATTACAGATTTAGTCAGGAATTCGTTTAGTCGGCGGTGAAATGATAACTTCAGTAAATTGCAATTAATTTGTTTATCCGCTTTTCAAATAGTTGAGTTCGAAAGTACAAAAGAGTGATTAGGTTAAAACAGATTTCAAGTGTCACGCGGCGAATTTATAGGGAGTGCCCGCGCTCGATTTCAGATTCCAAGTAACTCTCACAAATAGTAGTTCATTTGTCAATGCGCATTAGTTTATAAAATATTGACCATCAATTTCACTCCTTATTTTCATATGGCAACCCTGCCAACGATCAACATGTAAGCATAAAAATGTGATCGAATAATTTCGTTTGTAAAATCTTAAGCCTCTGAGAATTGCCATTTTGCAAATGTAGCCTTATTACATTAAGGGAGCATTCTCTTTTGAAATTCATTGGTATTTTTTTTAATAATGAGGAATGGAATTTACTGTATTATTTAGCTCAGTACCATAGGTCATAAAAGGTGTTTCACATATATAAGTATATGCATAGATATAGCTACAAGAGGCGACATAGAGTTGTTAAAACCACCAAATATCAATTAATTTTTCGTATTCCGGATTTTCCACACCGCGTTTCGCGTATTAACGGTCACATGTCAACGTGTTGTGCTTAGCAAATGGCTCGGTGACAGCCTTGTTGCCGTTCCGTCAATGTGACCGTCAACATGCGACGCGCGGTGCGGTATCTAGCTAGGGAGGGGCAAAGAATGAGCACTTTCGTAGCTTTTTATTATCTACTTTGGTAGAAGGTCAGTTTTTTACTGCATTTTTTACATGGTACCGTTAGAATTAATTTAAATCCAACTTCGACTTCCTGTATCAGTAGTTTTGTCCTACGATGCAGTAAAACCATTTCCAGAAATCCATAATTCGAAAAAAGTAAGGTGGTTTTAACAACTGTATGTAGCTCCTTGTAACTATATCTATACATATATCTACATATGTCGAACACCTTTTTCCGACCATTGCTCATTACTCACAAGATCAATTCTCTTGTTGGTGAAGCTCACGTCGAGATTTTCTGTTTTAAGTTTTTTCCTGGTCTTCCTTGGCCACCTTTCAGTTTGGTACAATACAGATGAACACTGATTACAGAATAAAAAGCCATTAAAAATCTATTAACATTGAAACTTGTATCAATAATGATACCCACAATACTATTTACACTAACTTCATCAATTTCGTAACTTTCAAAGCAAACCAAATTCATTAGAAAAATAAAAGATTTCATAAAACTGTTGAGCGAATTGGTTACTCTTTGTGTTATTGTTGCTTTTTCATTCAAACTCACAGTTGTTTTTTGAGTCTCCAAGAACAAACTTTCCTTTTGTTTTAACAAAACTTATTTAAGGTTTACATGGCAAAACGTAACATTTTATTAGAAATGAGTTGCTTTTTGCATTGTATCAAATCTCTGTGGAAGGTTTCTTATTGAATCCGTATAGGTACATTATATTTTTTGCTTTTAAAGTTTGTAAAGAAAATAAATAGGTTAATGCGTATTAGATAACAAGTCCATTTCATTGATGATGTAACAAAACTAAACATAAAGTATTATATAAATGAATAAATTATATTATTAACTATTAATAATATTAATTATTTATAAATAATTCTGGAACTGAATCGCCACGTATTATTTTAACGTTTTCGATTTATAATATGTTACACTAAAGAGAGGATATCACTCTGTTAGGGATTTTAAAAACGATAAGACAGTATGGTGTTAAAAATTATGTAAGCGTAACGATTTCAAACTGTAATTTGCTTACCTAAGAAATAAAGATAATTTTGATTATGATTTTTGATTTCGTTAAAGCTTTGTGATTGGTCAATTACCCAAACCGAAATGATTTTATTTCTAATAGAAAAAAACTGATATTGAAATTAATATTAAAATAAACACGTCAAACGGATTTCGCTAATGTAGTGACGTGTGTGAGCGAAAATTCAACTATATTTTTTCGGATCTAAATTCGCGTATTAATATTAGACTATAATATTAGATTGATAACTAATACCATTTTTGTCTACAGCTACTTGAAATGGGCTTGTCGTGCAATTTGAAATTCGATAGATACATGGAATCCATGGTCAACAATGCAGCCAGGAAATTAGGCAGCCAAGGTGAAGCGTTACTTCACATCGGGATAGTTGCTTCAGCTGTACGAAGCACAAGTCCAATCGTGCATGGAGTCTACTGCCACTGTTCAGGTAAATACCAACTGGCAGCGTGCCAAAAGGTTATTATATATTAGCTTATAGGTGACTCGAAATTACTGAAAGGGAAGCTGCAGAGTCTTGAATACCGGTAAGTTGTCTGCTAGTCGGTATTCTACAGGATGTATCACGGAGAGTGTGCGAGAGAATTGTACGATTTAACTCTGCCTCTCCCTTTCCATCATCATGGGACTAGACGTGGGGTTCCATGCTTATGTTGTGACTATTCCAAGAATTCGCACGAATTGTTCCGCTTTCACATTTGTGACGACTATGGAATGCAATTCCTCGTCAGCAGATTTATTCCCTAAGCGGTATAAATTGCGACTTTTCAAGAAGAGAGTGAATACCTAAGCATTATTTAGGTGTGCATATCGTCGACCTCATCGCCACTTCCATCTGGTGAGATGGAGGTGAAATGGGCACTTATTTTATTAATAAAAAAATATTAAATGCAATTAAAAATCTAAAGTACTCAAGACAACATGAATGAAATACATATTCCATTTCCAATGTGATGCCTGAGTTCAGTGTACACTAGATCCAGTATGGGTCAGTATTAAACAGCCAATAGACTACTCCACCCCTTTAGAAATTAGAAACGCATGAGTGTACATGCAGTAGCGAATATGCATCTTAGATAATATTGATTTAGCCTTGTGTTTTTCTTTGATCTTGTGATAGCGCCGCCCGCTGCAGCAATATAGCCCATATTTGCATACTTATATATGCTATCGTCCTCCAAGTATGATTGTTCGGTAATATAGTAATGGTGTTTTTATGCATACGCGTATCAGTTTCGACTATTACTGTCATCGATTTTCAACTTTCATTATGGTCCTTTTAGTTTTATGTGTCACTCGGAAAAAATATTGTTGTGTTAACAATAAAACTGTAAACTGTTCTCATAATGAAGTATTTATTTGTCATTTGTACAACATTTTCACAACGATAAGTGCATATTGCACATATAACTGCATAGATGCCACATCATTTCTTTTTGGCAAAGTAACAAACTAGACAAAAGTATTAAATGGGTCATTTTCATCAAGTAAAAATAGAATATTATCATGAAGTATTATGTAATATTCGAGTGCAGTATTCTGAAATATTATTTAATATTTTACAATAATGTACTCGAATACTTAAGTAATAAAAATTGCTACCGAAATTAGGTAGAGAACACTAATCTAAAAATGACTTAAACCAGATAAGAGACGGGTCCTGGGTAGCTTTTCCCACAAGTATAAGTACTTATGTAAGTAAGTCTGTGGACAATTTTAAGCCCAATTTTAAGTATATTAGATAAACATCTTATTTTATAAATTCGATTTGAGTAGTTACCATTACCATTGGAAAGAAAATGTAATGAAATTTGCGTAAAACGGGTCAACGTCATCTATCGGATTTTTAAAGAACTACAAAGTTACTTTTCCGTTGGTAATAAATTATTTTTTTACAATCTGAAACGGGCCGATCTCAATCTTCCATTAGTCTATAGTCATTGTCAAATTAGTCGAAGACAATTTTGGCGTTATTTTCAAATGTATGTAATTAATATACAAATGAAACAATGGTTTATTGTTTGTGGCTCGAGACATTGAAACTACATACATTTACCAAAATTAGTTTAATTCATTATTCTTTCATATAAGAGAAAGCGTGCTG